>NC_091283.1:822787138-823087138 GCF_032444005.1 Ranitomeya imitator
GGTGATTGGGTGACATGTTTAAATGTCTGACCCCTATGTTTTGCGGCCATTAGACAGCTAGAAAAACATGCAGTGATTGCCTGCGATATATGTGCAATCCCTGCATGTTTTTTGGGTGTCTAACAGCCGGGAAACAGTCGGGGCTGGGACTCGAGTATGACATTCGAGCACCCGTGATACTTGATGCGTACCCGAGCACCCGATGCAAACTCGAATAGCGAGCTGATGGATTATTAAATATTATTAAATATATGATGACCTAATGTTATCAAATTCTGTGTAGTTTCTTTGATTTCAAAATGCACACTATACCCCTGGATAAAATTTTTGTTGGGTGTAGTTTCCAAAATGGGGTCAATTGTGGAGGGATTTATGCGGTTTGAGCCCTGCAAATGTGACATGTCGCCTGCAATCTATTTCAGTCAATTTGTGTTCCAAAATACAAATATTTTTCCTTCCATTCCAAGCCCTGCCATTTGTCCAAACAGAACTTTTTGACTATATGTGGTGTATCGCCACTAGAGATGGCCAAATCCGAACAGTAAACTTCGGGGTCTGTACCGAACACCTACTGTTTGGACACGGACTTCACCAGGAAGTCCGTGTTAGGCTATGTGCACACGTTGCGGATTTTGCTGCGGATCCGCAGCGGATCTGCAGCTGCGGGTCCGCAGCAGTTTTCCATGCGTTTACAGTACAATGTAAACCTAAGAAAAGCGAAATCCGCAGTGCTCATGCTGCGGAAAAAAACGTGCGGAAACGCTGCGTGTTACATTCCGCAGCATGTCAATTCTTTGTGCGGATAAAACGCAGCACCTTTTACCTGCGGATTTATCAAATCCACTGCGGAAAAATCCGCAGAGTTCAAAACTACGTGTGCACATACTCTTACTGTTTGAGTTTGGCACCTTGAACACTGGGTGTTTCTTGCGCTGACATGTTCCTGACTGTGCGACAAACACTGCCTCTGATCGGTGATAAAATCACTACTGCCAATCAGAGACCCGCTGTTCTTGCGCTGTCAAGTGACAGCGTGAGCCCCCAGCTGTGATCAGATTTAAAAAGTTTACCCCCGGTCACTTACGTTGGCTGATGGGATACATCTTCTGCCACTAGTAACAGCAAGAGTAGTTGGCGACTCATGGGAGTTTTCATCAGCCGGTGCCTGCACTCTAAATAAATAATTTTTAAAAAATAGCACGAATTTCCATGTATTTTTGATAACCAGCCAGGCAAAACTGACAGCTGCGGGCTGCAACCCTCAGCTGACAACTTTAGCAAGGTTGGTTATCAAGAATAGAGGGGTCCCCATATCACTTTTTAAACTTATTGGAATAAATAATTTTAAAAAATGGCATGCGATCCCCTCCATTTTGACAACCAGCAAATCTAAAGCAGACAGCTGGGGGTTGGTATTCTCAGGCTGGTAAGGGGCCATGGATATTGTTACCCCAACCTAAAAATAGCAGCCCCCAGATGCCAGAAAAGGCGCATCTATGTGCCACTGACACAGGGCAAGTGGGATGAGCCGGGCAAAGCACCAGAATTTGTGCATCTGCAGCGCCCCAGAGTCCTGGTCGTTGCAGTAATGTTATTCTTCCACCAGGGGGAGTGATGTTACGTCTGAAGGCAATGAAGGAGATCTTCTGTCCAGGTATCACAACCACAAGACACACTTCACACTGCAGTCCGCCAGGGGGAGCTAAGCTTCTATCTATTAGGGCACTCCTCACATATAGGTAAAACTGGTGGTCAGGACAGAGAGTTGGTCAGAACCCGACGGAGTTTGGCAGAAGCTGGTTGGAGTGGGTCCCAGCCAGATCCAGACTGCGGTCTGTGGTAGACGAGGGTACACGGAGCTACGCCTGCCCCACGTGCGGCAGCATCCAAAGAAAGAGACATTGAAAGGAATTGTGTTGCAGTGAGTGAGAAACGAAGTCATAGCAAAAGGAGAGGAACATCAGGGGGAGACCAGCTAGAAGCAGGCTGCCTCCTTCTGAAGCGCAGTAACCGGTAGCCAGAACACCGAGGGAGTAAGGATCTCTATGCTTTACTTCAGAGACTGGCAGGACAGTTGATTCCACGTTGGCTGCCTGACCATATACCCAGGAGGCAGGCTGGCAACTTGTGGGGCCGGGGCGTCTCTAGGGTCCCTATAAAAAGCCTCAGGTCACTAGTCATATGGGTTTGTCCTATCCTATCCATCAGGGGGACAGAGAGGAAGAGACATTACATCTACAATAGTTGTGAGGACCTTACCGAGTTGCTCAACAGGGAGGTACTACAACGCCCAGGTGCTAGAGGAAGGCTATTGAATTCCACCTGGATAAGGGGACTCTGGATTTGCCTTCAGACCGTCCGGACTCTGCCTACCCTGTGGTCCGTACCCTGGACTGTGGATGCTGAAGCCTTCAGTAAAGGTAAAGAGACTGCAACCTTGTGTCCTCATTATTCACTGTGCCTTACATTATCCACCATCTACACCTCTGGGAAGCCCTGGGGAATCACTTCACCTGTGGGAAGGTATACCATCTAGCTGCCATAACATCACCCCAGCGGACCCCCAAGCAGCGTCGGTCACCCTGACTGAATACCACAGGTGGCGTCATGAACATTATCCCTTTAAAGACCTTTCTCCCATCTTATCAACGGATTCTCCTGGGGGCCACGGACCGGGTCAGCCACCGTGACATTCCCCGAACAGAAGGACCAGGTACCGAGTACCCCTAGCCCTTGGGGGGCTCCTGCACATCTAATAACCTTTTCTGGGTGTCTGAGGACTGCTATTTTTAGACTGGGAGGGCCAATATTCATTGACCCTTGCCAGCCTCAAAATACCAGCCCCCAGATATTAAATAATTTTAAAAAATGGTGTAGGGACCACTCTATTCTTGATAGCCAACTTTGCCAAAGCTGACAGCTGAGGGTTGCAGCTCGCAGCTGTCAGTTTTGCTTTGCTGGTTGTCAAAATACAGGGAAACCCCCACACCTTTTTTTTAATTATAATTTATTTAGAGCACTGGCTGATGAATACATCAGCCGACACCTGCTCTCGCTGTTATTAGTGGCAGCAGGTGTAGGCTGATGGGAGTAGTAGTCCCATCTGCCGACGCAAGTGACCGGAAAAAAACTTTTTACCTCCAATCACAGCTGCGGGCTCACGGTGTCATTTGACAGTGTGGAAACCACGTCTCTCTGACTGGCGGTAATGATTTTACTGCCGTTCAGAAGCAGTGTTTGCCGTGCTGTCATGCACATGATAGCGTGGAAAAGACTGGATGTTCGGGCCCCCTATTCAAGTGAATGGGGTCCTGTCTCGGGTTCAGGCACTGTTCTAGTGCACGGACAGAAGTTTTTTGACTGTTCGGCCGAACCAGCCAGATTTGAACATCCAGTGGTTTGCCCATCAGTAATCGTCATACTCATAAGAAAGTGAATAATAAACTGTGGGGTTCACTTTTTAGTGTTACCTCTTGCAAAAGTTAGAAGTTTCTGATTAAAGCAAGATTTTTGTGAAAAAAGAGAACGTTTTTAATATGACGACCTAATATTATCAAATTCTGTGTTGTACCTGTGGGTTCAAAATACTTACTATACCCCTGTATAAATGTATAAAATCTTTTAGGGGTGTAGTTTCCAATATGAGGTCACTTGTAGGGAGTGTTCACTGTTTAGGCACATCAGGGGCTCTACAAACGCGACATAGTGTCGGCTCCCAATTCCAGCTATTTTTACGTTCAAAAAGTCAAAAGGGGCGGCTTCCATTTCGAGCCCTGCTTTGTGCCCAAATAGTAGTTTTCCCCCACATATGGGGTATTGATATACTCAGGAGGAATTGTACAAGAAATTTGGGACTTAATTTTCTCCTGTTACCCTTGTGAAAGTAAAAAAAAATTGGGTGTAAAGTGATATTTTTGTGAAAAAAAAAAAGTTAAATGTTCATTTTTTCCTTCCACATTCCAATAATTCCTGTGAAGGACATGAAGGGTTAATATACTTCTTGAATGTGGTTTTGAGCACCTAGAGGGGTGCAGTTTTTAGAATGTTGCAAAGTTTGAGAATGTTCCGTCACTTCAAATGTAATGTGGTCCATAAAAGAAAATGGTTTTGTAAATTTTGTTGGAAAAATGAGAAATCGCTGGTCAACTTAGAACCTTTCTAACTTCCTAACTAAAAAAAAAAGATGTTTAAAAAAATGATGCAGATGTAAATTAGACATGTAGGAAATGTTGTTTATTAATCATTTGTGTTGTATAGCTGTCTGATTTAAGGCCATAAAAATGTAAAGTTTGAAAATGGCCACATTTTTAATTTTTTTTGTCACATTTTAGATATTTTCATAAATATACACAAATCATATTGAGCAAATTTTACCACTAACATGAAGCACAATATGTCCTGAAAAAAAAAAAATCTTAGAATCACTGGGATACAAGAGTTCCAGAGTTATTACTACATAAAGTGACACTGGTCAGGTTTAAAATATTTGGCCTGGACATTAAGGTGCATCCTTATAGCTATGCCCCTGAACTGGCATGAGTGCCACGGTGCATTAAAAGGTCAGATTCCGTAGATCTCTAAGTTTCTTCCCCTCTCTCCTTTTCACTTTTGCTGATGTGCTCTATTCCTTGTGGTTAGTGAATTTGCAAATGTGTCTTTTTTTTTTCTCTTTACCTAAGCAAAAATTGTAAGGAAGTGGCCATCTGTGCTGTGCTAATCCCAGCATGGTCATGGATGGCAACACATGAAAACAAAGACTATAAACAAGGTGGTGTGCCACTCAAAGGGCACTCGGCAGCAGGCATCCTGATCATTCAGCAAGCAACGTATTTTTTTTTTCATCATTAAATTAAACTGTTAATTACATATGGACATAAAAACATTGTAAATATTTAAGTGAAATGTTGCAATGTAACAACCACTGTAATTGTTGCCCTAAACTGCAGCACATGTCTAAAATCATACATCTCGGTATCGCCACCTCTTGGTCACAAGTGATATTGCAGTATTGGCAAGATTTCTAACTTTTTACTTAAGGGGAAGGACCCTTGTGGTTAATATTCTGCAGCCTCTGAAGGATTTCCCAAAAGCGGATATCACAGTTGAATCTTACAAAGAATTTTAAAGACCTTTTATAATTAGAAGACATGAAGCCCAAAATACTGTCACATTTCCTCTTTCAGTTGCATCATGTATGTCACAATCATTGTGACATTTTGTCCTTGATCTTGTGTCCTGACATCTGGTGAACTCTTTTTTTAAACATATGTAGATCAGCAAAAATACTACTGCTAATCAAACTTCGGCGCAGGTATGGGGGGCATGGTGGTCTCTTATGGGAACATGGTGGCTGTCCCTGGTATGGGAACAGTGTGTGGTTGACTAGAGACTCTGTGGTAGGTGATGGTACGGAGGCAGTGTGGCAGGTCTGGTATAGAAGCTCTGTGGCTGATACTTTATAGAGGCTCTGTGGTAGGTGATGGTACGGAGGCAGTGTGGCGGGTCTGGTATAGAAGCTCTGTGGCTGATACTTTATAGAGGCTCTGTGGTAGGTGATGGTACGGAGGCAGTGTGGCGGGTCTGTTATAGAAGCTCTGTGGCTGATACTTTATAGAGGCTCTGTGGTAGGTGATGGTACAGAGGCAGTGTGGCAGGTCTGGTATAGAAGCTCTGTGGCTGATACTTTATAGAGGCTCTGTGGTAGGTGATGGTACGGAGGCAGTGTGGCAGGTCTGTTATAGAAGCTCTGTGGCTGATACTTTATAGAGGTTCTGTGGTAGGTGATGGTACGGAGGCAGTGTGGTGGGTCTGTTATAGAAGCTCTGTGGCTGATACTTTATAGAGGCTCTGTGGTAGGTGATGGTACGGAGGCAGTGTGGCGGGCTGTTATAGAAGCTCTGTGGCTGATACTTTATAGAGGCTCTGTGGTAGGTGATGGTACGGAGGCAGTGTGGCAGGTCTGGTATAGAAGCTCTGTGGCTGATACTTTATAGAGGCTCTGTGGTAGGTGATGGTACAGAGGCAGTGTGGCGGGTCTGTTATAGAAGCTCTGTGGCTGATACTTTATAGAGGTTCTGTGGTAGGTGACGGTACGGAGGCAGTGTGGCGGGTCTGTTATAGAAGCTCTGTGGCTGATACTTTATAGAGGCTCTGTGGTAGGTGATGGTACGGAGGCAGTGTGGCGGGTCTGTTATAGAAGCTCTGTGGCTGATACTTTATAGAGGCTCTGTGGTAGGTGATGGTACAGAGGCAGTGTGGCGGGTCTGTTATAGAAGCTCTGTGGCTGATACTTTATAGAGGCTCTGTGGTAGGTGATGGTACAGAGGCAGTGTGGCAGGTCTGGTATAGAAGCTCTGTGGCTGATACTTTATAGAGGTTCTGTGGTAGGTGATGGTACAGAGGCAGTGTGGCAGGACTGTTATAGAAGCTCTCTAGCTGATACTTTATAGAGGCTCTGTGGTAGGTGACGGTACGGAGGCAGTGTGGCGGGTCTGTTATAGAAGCTCTGTGGCTGATACTTTATAGAGGCTCTGTCGTAGGTGATAGTACGGAGGCAGTGTGGCGGGTCTGGTATAGAAGCTCTGTGGCTGATACTTTATAGAGGCTCTGTGGTAGGTGATGGTACGGAGGCAGTGTGGCGGGTCTGTTATAGAAGCTCTGTGGCTGATACTTTATAGAGGCTCTGTGGTAGGTGATGGTACAGAGGCAGTGTGGCAGGTCTGGTATAGAAGCTCTGTGGCTGATACTTTATAGAGGCTCTGTGGTAGGTGATGGTACGGAGGCAGTGTGGCAGGTCTGTTATAGAAGCTCTGTGGCTGATACTTTATAGAGGTTCTGTGGTAGGTGATGGTACGGAGGCAGTGTGGTGGGTCTGTTATAGAAGCTCTGTGGCTGATACTTTATAGAGGCTCTGTGGTAGGTGATGGTACGGAGGCAGTGTGGCAGGTCTGGTATAGAAGCTCTGTGGCTGATACTTTATAGAGGCTCTGTGGTAGGTGATGGTACAGAGGCAGTGTGGCGGGTCTGTTATAGAAGCTCTGTGGCTGATACTTTATAGAGGTTCTGTGGTAGGTGACGGTACGGAGGCAGTGTGGCGGGTCTGTTATAGAAGCTCTGTGGCTGATACTTTATAGAGGCTCTGTGGTAGGTGATGGTACGGAGGCAGTGTGGCGGGTCTGTTATAGAAGCTCTGTGGCTGATACTTTATAGAGGCTCTGTGGTAGGTGATGGTACAGAGGCAGTGTGGCGGGTCTGTTATAGAAGCTCTGTGGCTGATACTTTATAGAGGCTCTGTGGTAGGTGATGGTACAGAGGCAGTGTGGCAGGTCTGGTATAGAAGCTCTGTGGCTGATACTTTATAGAGGTTCTGTGGTAGGTGATGGTACAGAGGCAGTGTGGCAGGACTGTTATAGAAGCTCTCTAGCTGATACTTTATAGAGGCTCTGTGGTAGGTGACGGTACGGAGGCAGTGTGGCGGGTCTGTTATAGAAGCTCTGTGGCTGATACTTTATAGAGGTTCTGTGGTAGGTGACGGTACGGAGGCAGTGTGGCGGGTCTGTTATAGAAGCTCTGTGGCTGATACTTTATAGAGGCTCTGTGGTAGGTGATGGTACGGAGGCAGTGTGGCGGGTCTATTATAGAAGCTCTGTGGCTGATACTTTATAGAGGCTCTGTGGTAGGTGATGGTACGGAGGCAGTGTGGCGGGTCTGGTATAGAAGCTCTGTGGCTGATACTTTATAGAGGCTCTGTGGTAGGTGATGGTACGGAGGCAGTGTGGCGGGTCTGGTATAGAAGCTCTGTGGCTGATACTTTATAGAGGCTCTGTGGTAGGTGATGGTACGGAGGCAGTGTGGCGGGTCTGGTATAGAAGCTCTGTGGCTGATACTTTATAGAGGCTCTGTGGTAGGTGATGGTACGGAGGCAGTGTGGCGGGTCTGTTATAGAAGCTCTGTGGCTGATACTTTATAGAGGCTCTGTGGTAGGTGATGGTACAGAGGCAGTGTGGTGGGTCTGTTATAGAAGCTCTGTGGCTGATACTTTATAGAGGCTCTGTGGTAGGTGATGGTACGGAGGCAGTGTGGCAGGTCTGTTATAGAAGCTCTGTGGCTGATACTTTATAGAGGCTCTGTGGTAGGTGATGGTACGGAGGCAGTGTGGCAGGTCTGGTATAGAAGCTCTGTGGCTGATACTTTATAGAGGCTCTGTGGTAGGTGATGGTACGGAGGCAGTGTGGCAGGTCTGTTATAGAAGCTCTGTGGCTGATACTTTATAGAGGTTCTGTGGTAGGTGATGGTACGGAGGCAGTGTGGTGGGTCTGTTATAGAAGCTCTGTGGCTGATACTTTATAGAGGCTCTGTGGTAGGTGATGGTATGGAGGCAGTGTGGCAGGTCTGGTATAGAAGCTCTGTGGCTGATACTTTATAGAGGCTCTGTGGTAGGTGATGGTACAGAGGCAGTGTGGCGGGTCTGTTATAGAAGCTCTGTGGCTGATACTTTATAGAGCTTCTGTGGTAGGTGACGGTACGGAGGCAGTGTGGCGGGTCTGTTATAGAAGCTCTGTGGCTGATACTTTATAGAGGCTCTGTGGTAGGTGATGGTACGGAGGCAGTGTGGCGGGTCTGTTATAGAAGCTCTGTGGCTGATACTTTATAGAGGCTCTGTGGTAGGTGATGGTACGGAGGCAGTGTGGCAGGTCTGGTATAGAAGCTCTGTGGCTGATACTTTATAGAGGCTCTGTGGTAGGTGATGGTACAGAGGCAGTGTGGCGGGTCTGTTATAGAAGCTCTGTGGCTGATACTTTATAGAGGCTCTGTGGTAGGTGATGGTACGGAGGCAGTGTGGCAGGTCTGGTATAGAAGCTCTGTGGCTGATACTTTATAGAGGCTCTGTGGTAGGTGATGGTACAGAGGCAGTGTGGCGGGTCTGTTATAGAAGCTCTGTGGCTGATACTTTATAGAGGCTCTGTGGTAGGTGATGGTACGGAGGCAGTGTGGCGGGTCTGTTATAGAAGCTCTGTGGCTGATACTTTATAGAGGCTCTGTGGTAGGTGATGGTACGGAGGCAGTGTGGCGGGTCTATTATAGAAGCTCTGTGGCTGATACTTTATAGAGGCTCTGTGGTAGGTGATGGTACGGAGGCAGTGTGGCGGGTCTGGTATAGAAGCTCTGTGGCTGATACTTTATAGAGGCTCTGTGGTAGGTGATGGTACGGAGGCAGTGTGGCGGGTCTGGTATAGAAGCTCTGTGGCTGATACTTTATAGAGGCTCTGTGGTAGGTGATGGTACGGAGGCAGTGTGGCGGGTCTGGTATAGAAGCTCTGTGGCTGATACTTTATAGAGGCTCTGTGGTAGGTGATGGTACGGAGGCAGTGTGGCGGGTCTGTTATAGAAGCTCTGTGGCTGATACTTTATAGAGGCTCTGTGGTAGGTGATGGTACAGAGGCAGTGTGGCGGGTCTGGTATAGAAGCTCTGTGGCTGATGCTTTATAGAGGCTCTGTGGTAGGTGATGGTACGGAGCCAGTGTGGCGGGTCTGTTATAGAAGCTCTGTGGCTGATACTTTATAGAGGCTCTGTGGTAGGTGATGGTACAGAGGCAGTGTGGCGGGTCTGGTATAGAAGCTCTGTGGCTGATACTTTATAGAGGTTCTGTGGTAGGTGATGGTACGGAGGCAGTGTGGCGGGTCTGGTATAGAAGCTCTGTGGCTGATACTTTATAGAGGCTCTGTGGTAGGTGATGGTACAGAGGCAGTGTGGCGGGTCTGTTATAGAAGCTCTGTGGCTGATACTTTATAGAGGCTCTGTGGTAGGTGATGGTACAGAGGCAGTGTGGCGGGTCTGGTATAGAAGCTCTGTGGCTGATGCTTTATAGAGGCTCTGTGGTAGGTGATGGTACGGAGGCAGTGTGGCGGGTCTGTTATAGAAGCTCTGTGGCTGATACTTTATAGAGGCTCTGTGGTAGGTGATGGTACGGAGGCAGTGTGGCGGGTCTGTTATAGAAGCTCTGTGGCTGATACTTTATAGAGGTTCTGTGGTAGGTGATGGTACGGAGGCAGTGTGGCGGGTCTGTTATAGAAGCTCTGTGGCTGATACTTTATAGAGGTTCTGTGGTAGGTGATGGTGCGGGGGCAGTGTGGCGGGTCTGTTATAGAAGCTCTGTGGCTGATACTTTATAGAGGCTCTGTGGTAGGTGATGGCACGGAGGCAGTGTGGCGGGTCTATTATAGAAGCTCTGTGGTTGATACTTTATAGAGGTTCTGTGGTAGGTGATGGTACGGAGGCAGTGTGGCGGGTCTGGTATAGAAGCTCTGTGGCTGATACTTTATAGAGGCTCTGTGGTAGGTGATGGTACGGAGGCAGTGTGGCGGGTCTGTTATAGAAGATCTGTGGCTGATACTTTATAGAGGCTCTGTGGTAGGTGATGGTACGGAGGCAGTGTGGTGGGTCTGTTATAGAAGCTCTGTGGCTGATACTTTATAGAGGCTCTGTGGTAGGTGATGGTACGGAGGCAGTGTGGCAGGTCTGTTATAGAAGCTCTGTGGCTGATACTTTATAGAGGCTCTGTGGTAGGTGATGGTACAGAGGCAGTGTGGTGGGTCTGTTATAGAAGCTCTGTGGCTGATACTTTATAGAGGCTCTGTGGTAGGTGATGGTACGGAGGCAGTGTGGCGGGTCTGGTATAGAAGCTCTGTGGCTGATACTTTATAGAGGTTCTGTGGTAGGTGATGGTACGGAGGCAGTGTGGCGGGTCTGGTATAGAAGCTCTGTGGCTGATACTTTATAGAGGCTCTGTGGTAGGTGATGGTACGGAGGCAGTGTGGCGGGTCTGGTATAGAAGCTCTGTGGCTGATACTTTATAGAGGCTCTGTGGTAGGTGATGGTACAGAGGCAGTGTGGCAGGTCTGGTATAGAAGCTCTGTGGCTGATACTTTATAGAGGTTCTGTGGTAGGTGATGGTACGGAGGCAGTGTGGCGGGTCTGGCATAGAAGCTCTGTGGCTGATACTTTATAGAGGCTCTGTGGTAGGTGATGGTACAGAGGCAGTGTGGCAGGTCTGGTATAGAAGCTCTGTGGCTGATACTTTATAGAGGTTCTGTGGTAGGTGATGGTACAGAGGCAGTGTGGCAGGTCTGGTATAGAAGCTCTGTGGCTGATACTTTATAGAGGCTCTGTGGTAGGTGATGGTACGGAGGCAGTGTGGCGGGTCTGGTATAGAAGCTCTGTGGCTGATACTTTATAGAGGCTCTGTGGTAGGTGATGGTACGGAGGCAGTGTGGCGGGTCTGTTATAGAAGCTCTGTGGCTGATACTTTATAGAGGTTCTGTGGTAGGTGATGGTACAGAGGCAGTGTGGCGGGTCTGTTATAGAAGCTCTGTGGCTGATACTTTATAGAGGCTCTGTGGTAGGTGATGGTACGGAGGCAGTGTGGCGGGTCTGGTATAGAAGCTCTGTGGCTGATACTTTATAGAGGTTCTGTGGTAGGTGATGGTACGGAGGCAGTGTGGCGGGTCTGGTATAGAAGCTCTGTGGCTGATACTTTATAGAGGCTCTGTGGTAGGTGATGGTACGGAGGCAGTGTGGCGGGTCTGGTATAGAAGCTCTGTGGCTGATACTTTATAGAGGCTCTGTGGTAGGTGATGGTACAGAGGCAGTGTGGCAGGTCTGGTATAGAAGCTCTGTGGCTGATACTTTATAGAGGCTCTGTGGTAGGTGATGGTACGGAGGCAGTGTGGCGGGTCTGGTATAGAAGCTCTGTGGCTGATACTTTATAGAGGCTCTGTGGTAGGTGATGGTACAGAGGCAGTGTGGCAGGTCTGGTATAGAAGCTCTGTGGCTGATACTTTATAGAGGTTCTGTGGTAGGTGATGGTACAGAGGCAGTGTGGCGGGTCTGTTATAGAAGCTCTGTGGCTGATACTTTATAGAGGCTCTGTGGTAGGTGATGGTACAGAGGCAGTGTGGCAGGTCTGGTATAGAAGCTCTGTGGCTGATACTTTATAGAGGTTCTGTGGTAGGTGATGGTACAGAGGCAGTGTGGCAGGTCTGGTATAGAAGCTCTCTAGCTGATACTTTATAGAGGCTCTGTGGTAGGTGATGGTACGGAGGCAGTGTGGCGGGTCTGGTATAGAAGCTCTGTGGCTGATACTTTATAGAGGTTCTGTGGTAGGTGATGGTACGGAGGCAGTGTAGCGGGTCTGTTATAGAAGCTCTGTGGCTGATACTTTATAGAGGCTCTGTGGTAGGTGATGGTACGGAGGCAGTGTGGCGGGTCTGTTATAGAAGCTCTGTGGCTGATACTTTATAGAGGCTCTGTGGTAGGTGATGGTACGGAGGCAGTGTGGCGGGTCTGTTATAGAAGCTCTGTGGCTGATACTTTATAGAGGTTCTGTGGTAGGTGATGGTACGGAGGCAGTGTGGCGGGTCTGTTATAGAAGCTCTGTGGCTGATACTTTATAGAGGTTCTGTGGTAGGTGATGGTGCGGGGGCAGTGTGGCGGGTCTGTTATAGAAGCTCTGTGGCTGATACTTTATAGAGGCTCTGTGGTAGGTGATGGCACGGAGGCAGTGTGGCGGGTCTATTATAGAAGCTCTGTGGTTGATACTTTATAGAGGTTCTGTGGTAGGTGATGGTACGGAGGCAGTGTGGCGGGTCTGGTATAGAAGCTCTGTGGCTGATACTTTATAGAGGCTCTGTGGTAGGTGATGGTACGGAGGCAGTGTGGCGGGTCTGTTATAGAAGATCTGTGGCTGATACTTTATAGAGGCTCTGTGGTAGGTGATGGTACGGAGGCAGTGTGGTGGGTCTGTTATAGAAGCTCTGTGGCTGATACTTTATAGAGGCTCTGTGGTAGGTGATGGTACGGAGGCAGTGTGGCAGGTCTGTTATAGAAGCTCTGTGGCTGATACTTTATAGAGGCTCTGTGGTAGGTGATGGTACAGAGGCAGTGTGGTGGGTCTGTTATAGAAGCTCTGTGGCTGATACTTTATAGAGGCTCTGTGGTAGGTGATGGTACGGAGGCAGTGTGGCGGGTCTGGTATAGAAGCTCTGTGGCTGATACTTTATAGAGGTTCTGTGGTAGGTGATGGTACGGAGGCAGTGTGGCGGGTCTGGTATAGAAGCTCTGTGGCTGATACTTTATAGAGGCTCTGTGGTAGGTGATGGTACGGAGGCAGTGTGGCGGGTCTGGTATAGAAGCTCTGTGGCTGATACTTTATAGAGGCTCTGTGGTAGGTGATGGTACAGAGGCAGTGTGGCAGGTCTGGTATAGAAGCTCTGTGGCTGATACTTTATAGAGGCTCTGTGGTAGGTGATGGTACGGAGGCAGTGTGGCGGGTCTGGTATAGAAGCTCTGTGGCTGATACTTTATAGAGGCTCTGTGGTAGGTGATGGTACGGAGGCAGTGTGGCGGGTCTGTTATAGAAGCTCTGTGGCTGATACTTTATAGAGGTTCTGTGGTAGGTGATGGTACAGAGGCAGTGTGGCGGGTCTGTTATAGAAGCTCTGTGGCTGATACTTTATAGAGGCTCTGTGGTAGGTGATGGTACGGAGGCAGTGTGGCGGGTCTGGTATAGAAGCTCTGTGGCTGATACTTTATAGAGGTTCTGTGGTAGGTGATGGTACGGAGGCAGTGTGGCGGGTCTGGTATAGAAGCTCTGTGGCTGATACTTTATAGAGGTTCTGTGGTAGGTGATGGTACGGAGGCAGTGTGGCGGGCTGTTATAGAAGCTCTGTGGCTGATACTTTATAGAGGCTCTGTGGTAGGTGATGGTGCGGAGGCAGTGTGGCGGGTCTGGTATAGAAGCTCTGTGGCTGATACTTTATAGAGGCTCTGTGGTAGGTGATGGTGCGGAGGCAGTGTGGCGGGTCTGGTATAGAAGCTCTGTGGCTGATACTTTATAGAGGCTCTGTGGTAGGTGATGGTACAGAGGCAGTGTGGCAGGACTGGTATAGAAGCTCTGTGGCTGATACTTTATAGAGGTTCTGTGGTAGGTGATGGTACAGAGGCAGTGTGGCGGGTCTATTATAGAAGCTCTGTGGCTGATACTTTATAGAGGCTCTGTGGTAGGTGACGGTACGGAGGCAGTGTGGCGGGTCTGTTATAGAAGCTCTGTGGCTGATACTTTATAGAGGCTCTGTGGTAGGTGATGGTACAGAGGCAGTGTGGCAGGTCTGGTATAGAAGCTCTGTGGCTGATACTTTATAGAGGTTCTGTGGTAGGTGATGGTACAGAGGCAGTGTGGCAGGTCTGGTATAGAAGCTCTCTAGCTGATACTTTATAGAGGCTCTGTGGTAGGTGATGGTACGGAGGCAGTGTGGCGGGTCTGGTATAGAAGCTCTGTGGCTGATACTTTATAGAGGCTCTGTGGTAGGTGATGGTACGGAGGCAGTGTGGCGGGTCTGTTATAGAAGCTCTGTGGCTGATACTTTATAGAGGTTCTGTGGTAGGTGATGGTACGGAGGCAGTGTGGCGGGTCTGGTATAGAAGCTCTGTGGCTGATACTTTATAGAGGCTCTGTGGTAGGTGATGGTACGGAGGCAGTGTGGCGGGTCTGGTATAGAAGCTCTGTGGCTGATACTTTATAGAGGCTCTGTGGTAGGTGATGGTACAGAGGCAGTGTGGCAGGTCTGGTATAGAAGCTCTGTGGCTGATACTTTATAGAGGCTCTGTGGTAGGTGATGGTACGGAGGCAGTGTGGCGGGTCTGGTATAGAAGCTCTGTGGCTGATACTTTATAGAGGCTCTGTGGTAGGTGATGGTACAGAGGCAGTGTGGCAGGTCTGGTATAGAAGCTCTGTGGCTGATACTTTATAGAGGTTCTGTGGTAGGTGATGGTACAGAGGCAGTGTGGCGGGTCTGTTATAGAAGCTCTGTGGCTGATACTTTATAGAGGCTCTGTGGTAGGTGATGGTACAGAGGCAGTGTGGCAGGTCTGGTATAGAAGCTCTGTGGCTGATACTTTATAGAGGTTCTGTGGTAGGTGATGGTACAGAGGCAGTGTGGCAGGTCTGGTATAGAAGCTCTCTAGCTGATACTTTATAGAGGCTCTGTGGTAGGTGATGGTACGGAGGCAGTGTGGCGGGTCTGGTATAGAAGCTCTGTGGCTGATACTTTATAGAGGTTCTGTGGTAGGTGATGGTACGGAGGCAGTGTAGCGGGTCTGTTATAGAAGCTCTGTGGCTGATACTTTATAGAGGCTCTGTGGTAGGTGATGGTACGGAGGCAGTGTGGCGGGTCTGTTATAGAAGCTCTGTGGCTGATACTTTATAGAGGTTCTGTGGTAGGTGATGGTACGGAGGCAGTGTGGCGGGTCTGGTATAGAAGCTCTGTGGCTGATACTTTATAGAGGCTCTGTGGTAGGTGATGGTACGGAGGCAGTGTGGCGGGTCTGGTATAGAAGCTCTGTGGCTGATACTTTATAGAGGCTCTGTGGTAGGTGATGGTACAGAGGCAGTGTGGCAGGTCTGGTATAGAAGCTCTGTGGCTGATACTTTATAGAGGCTCTGTGGTAGGTGATGGTACAGAGGCAGTGTGGCGGGTCTGTTATAGAAGCTCTGTGGCTGATACTTTATAGAGGCTCTGTGGTAGGTGATGGTACGGAGGCAGTGTGGCGGGTCTGGTATAGAAGCTCTGTGGCTGATACTTTATAGAGGTTCTGTGGTAGGTGATGGTACGGAGGCAGTGTGGCGGGTCTGGTATAGAAGCTCTGTGGCTGATACTTTATAGAGGTTCTGTGGTAGGTGATGGTACGGAGGCAGTGTGGCGGGTCTGGTATAGAAGCTCTGTGGCTGATACTTTATAGAGGCTCTGTGGTAGGTGATGGTACAGAGGCAGTGTGGCAGGTCTGGTATAGAAGCTCTGTGGCTGATACTTTATAGAGGTTCTGTGGTAGGTGATGGTACGGAGGCAGTGTGGCGGGTCTATTATAGAAGCTCTGTGGCTGATACTTTATAGAGGCTCTGTGGTAGGTGATGGTACGGAGGCAGTGTGGCGGGTCTGTTATAGAAGCTCTGTGGCTGATACTTTATAGAGGTTCTGTGGTAGGTGATGGTACAGAGGCAGTGTGGCGGGTCTGTTATAGAAGCTCTGTGGCTGATACTTTATAGAGGCTCTGTGGTAGGTGATGGTACAGAGGCAGTGTGGCAGGTCTGGTATAGAAGCTCTGTGGCTGATACTTTATAGAGGTTCTGTGGTAGGTGATGGTACAGAGGCAGTGTGGCAGGTCTGGTATAGAAGCTCTCTAGCTGATACTTTATAGAGGCTCTGTGGTAGGTGATGGTACGGAGGCAGTGTGGCGGGTCTGGTATAGAAGCTCTGTGGCTGATACTTTATAGAGGTTCTGTGGTAGGTGATGGTACGGAGGCAGTGTGGCGGGTCTGTTATAGAAGCTCTGTGGCTGATACTTTATAGAGGCTCTGTGGTAGGTGATGGTACGGAGGCAGTGTGGCGGGTCTGTTATAGAAGCTCTGTGGCTGATACTTTATAGAGGCTCTGTGGTAGGTGATGGTACGGAGGCAGTGTGGCGGGTCTGTTATAGAAGCTCTGTGGCTGATACTTTATAGAGGCTCTGTGGTAGGTGATAGTACGGAGGCAGTGTGGCGGGTCTGTTATAGAAGCTCTGTGGCTGATACTTTATAGAGGCTCTGTGGTAGATGATGGTACGGAGGCAGTGTGGCGGGTCTGTTATAGAAGCTCTGTGGCTGATACTTTATAGAGGTTCTGTGGTAGGTGATGGTACGGAGGCAGTGTGGCGGGTCTGGTATAGAAGCTCTGTGGCTGATACTTTATAGAGGCTCTGTGGTAGGTGATGGTACGGAGGCAGTGTGGCGGGTCTGTTATAGAAGCTCTGTGGCTGATACTTTATAGAGGCTCTGTGGTAGGTGATAGTACGGAGGCAGTGTGGCGGGTCTGTTATAGAAGCTCTGTGGCTGATACTTTATAGAGGCTCTGTGGTAGGTGATGGTACAGAGGCAGTGTGGCGGGTCTGTTATAGAAGCTCTGTGGCTGATACTTTATAGAGGCTCTGTGGTAGGTGATGGTACGGAGGCAGTGTGGTGGGTCTGTTATAGAAGCTCTGTGGCTGATACTTTATAGAGGCTCTGTGGTAGGTGATGGTGCGGGGGCAGTGTGGCGGGTCTGTTATAGAAGCTCTGTGGCTGATACTTTATAGAGGCTCTGTGGTAGGTGATGGTACAGAGGCAGTGTGGCGGGTCTGTTATAGAAGCTCTGTGGCTGATACTTTATAGAGGCTCTGTGGTAGGTGATAGTACGGAGGCAGTGTGGCAGGTCTGGTATAGAAGCTCTGTGGCTGATACTTTATAGAGGTTCTGTGGTAGGTGATGGTACGGAGGCAGTGTGGCGGGTCTGGTATAGAAGCTCTGTGGCTGATACTTTATAGAGGCTCTGTCGTAGGTGATAGTACGGAGGCAGTGTGGCGGGTCTGGTATAGAAGCTCTGTGGCTGATACTTTATAGAGGCTCTGTGGTAGGTGATGGTACAGAGGCAGTGTGGCAGGTCTGTTATAGAAGCTCTGTGGCTGATACTTTATAGAGGCTCTGTGGTAGGTGATGGTACAGAGGCAGTGTGGCAGGTCTGTTATAGAAGCTCTGTGGCTGATATTTTATAGAGGCTCTGTGGTAGGTGATGGTACGGAGGCAGTGTGGTGGGTCTGTTATAGAAGCTCTGTGGCTGATACTTTATAGAGGCTCTGTGGTAGGTGATGGTACAGAGGCAGTGTGGCAGGTCTGGTATAGAAGCTCTGTGGCTGATACTTTATAGAGGTTCTGTGGTAGGTGATGGTACGGAGGCAGTGTGGCGGGTCTGGTATAGAAGCTCTGTGGCTGATACTTTATAGAGGCTCTGTGGTAGGTGATGGTACGGAGGCAGTGTGGCGGGTCTGGTATAGAAGCTCTGTGGCTGATACTTTATAGAGGCTCTGTGGTAGGTGATGGTACAGAGGCAGTGTGGCAGGTCTGGTATAGAAGCTCTGTGGCTGATACTTTATAGAGGCTCTGTGGTAGGTGATGGTACGGAGGCAGTGTGGCGGGTCTGGTATAGAAGCTCTCTAGCTGATACTTTATAGAGGCTCTGTGGTAGGTGATGGTACGGAGGCAGTGTGGTGGGTCTGTTATAGAAGCTCTGTGGCTGATACTTTATAGAGGCTCTGTGGTAGGTGATGGTACAGAGGCAGTGTGGCAGGTCTGGTATAGAAGCTCTGTGGCTGATACTTTATAGAGGTTCTGTGGTAGGTGATGGTACGGAGGCAGTGTGGCGGGTCTGGTATAGAAGCTCTGTGGCTGATACTTTATAGAGGCTCTGTGGTAGGTGATGGTACGGAGGCAGTGTGGCGGGTCTGGTATAGAAGCTCTGTGGCTGATACTTTATAGAGGCTCTGTGGTAGGTGATGGTACAGAGGCAGTGTGGCAGGTCTGGTATAGAAGCTCTGTGGCTGATACTTTATAGAGGCTCTGTGGTAGGTGATGGTACAGAGGCAGTGTGGCGGGTCTATTATAGAAGCTCTGTGGCTGATACTTTATAGAGGCTCTGTGGTAGGTGATGGTACGGAGGCAGTGTGGTGGGTCTGGTATAGAAGCTCTGTGGCTGATACTTTATAGAGGCTCTGTGGTAGGTGATAGTACGGAGGCAGTGTGGCGGGTCTGGTATAGAAGCTCTGTGGCTGATACTTTATAGAGGCTCTGTGGTAGGTGATGGTACGGAGGCAGTGTGGCGGGTCTGGTATAGAAGCTCTGTGGCTGATACTTTATAGAGGCTCTGTGGTAGGTGATGGTACGGAGGCAGTGTGGCGGGTCTGTTATAGAAGCTCTGTGGCTGATATTTTATAGAGGCTCTGTGGTAGGTGATGGTACAGAGGCAGTGTGGCAGGTCTGGTATAGAAGCTCTGTGGCTGATACTTTATAGAGGTTCTGTGGTAGGTGATGGTACGGAGGCAGTGTGGCGGGTCTGGTATAGAAGCTCTGTGGCTGATACTTTATAGAGGCTCTGTGGTAGGTGATGGTACGGAGGCAGTGTGGCAGGTCTGGTATAGAAGCTCTGTGGCTGATACTTTATAGAGGTTCTGTGGTAGGTGATGGTACGGAGGCTGTGTGGCGGGTCTGTTATAGAAGCTCTGTGGCTGATACTTTATAGAGGTTCTGTGGTAGGTGATGGTACGGAGGCAGTGTGGTGGGTCTGGTATAGAAGCTCTGTGGCTGATACTTTATAGAGGCTCTGTGGTAGGTGATGGTACGGAGGCAGTGTGGCGGGTCTGGTATAGAAGCTCTGTGGCTGATATTGTATAGAGGCTCTGTGGTAGGTGATGGTACGGAGGCAGTGTGGCGGGTCTGGTATAGAAGCTCTGTGGCTGATACTTTATAGAGGCTCTGTGGTAGGTGATGGTACAGAGGCAGTGTGGCGGGTCTGTTATAGAAGCTCTGTGGCTGATACTTTATAGAGGCTCTGTGGTAGGTGATGGTACAGAGGCAGTGTGGTGGGTCTGTTATAGAAGCTCTGTGGCTGATACTTTATAGAGGCTCTGTGGTAGGTGATGGTACGGAGGCAGTGTGGCAGGTCTGTTATAGAAGCTCTGTGGCTGATACTTTCTAGAGGCTCTGTGGTAGGTGATGGTACAATGGCAGTGTGGCGGGTCTATTATAGAAGCTCTCTAGCTGATACTTTATAGAGGCTCTGTGGTAGGTGATGGTACGGAGGCAGTGTGGCGGGTCTGGTATAGAAGCTCTGTGGCTGATACTTTATAGAGGCTCTGTGGTAGGTGATGGTACGGAGGCAGTGTGGTGGGTCTGTTATAGAAGCTCTGTGGCTGATGCTTTATAGAGGCTCTGTGGTAGGTGATGGTACGGAGGCAGTGTGGCGGGTCTATTATAGAAGCTCTCTAGCTGATACTTTATAGAGGCTCTGTGGTAGGTGATGGTACGGAGGCAGTGTGGTGGGTCTGTTATAGAAGCTCTGTGGCTGATACTTTATAGAGGCTCTGTGGTAGGTGATGGTACGGAGGCAGTGTGGTGGGTCTGTTATAGAAGCTCTGTGGCTGATGCTTTATAGAGGCTCTGTGGTAGGTGATGGTACGGAGGCAGTGTGGCGGGTCTGTTATAGAAGCTCTGTGGCTGATACTTTATAGAGGCTCTGTGGTAGGTGATGGTGCGGAGGCAGTGTGGCGGGTCTATTATAGAAGCTCTGTGGCTGATACTTTATAGAGGCTCTGTGGTAGGTGATGGTACGGAGGCAGTGTGGCGGGTCTATTATAGAAGCTCTGTGGCTGATACTTTATAGAGGCTCTGTGGTAGGTGATGGTACGGAGGCAGTGTGGCGGGTCTGTTATAGAAGCTCTGTGGCTGATACTTTATAGAGGCTCTGTGGTAGGTGATGGTACAGAGGCAGTGTGGCGGGTCTATTATAGAAGCTCTCTAGCTGATACTTTATAGAGGCTCTGTGGTAGGTGATGGTACGGAGGCAGTGTGGCGGGTCTGTTATAGAAGCTCTGTGGCTGATACTTTATAGAGGCTCTGTGGTAGGTGATAGTACGGAGGCAGTGTGGCGGGTCTGTTATAGAAGCTCTGTGGCTGATACTTTATAGCGGCTCTGTGGTAGGTGATGGTACGGAGGCAGTGTGGCGGGTCTGGTATAGAAGCTCTGTGGCTGATGCTTTATAGAGGCTCTGTGGTAGGTGATGGTACGGAGGCAGTGTGGCGGGTCTGTTATAGAAGCTCTGTGGCTGATACTTTATAGAGGCTCTGTCGTAGGTGATGGTGCGGGGGCAGTGTGGCAGGTCTGTTATAGAAGCTCTGTGGCTGATACTTTATAGAGGCTCTGTGGTAGGTGATGGTACGGAGGCAGTGTGGCGGGTCTGTTATAGAAGCTCTGTGGCTGATACTTTATAGAGGTTCTGTGGTAGGTGATGGTACGGAGGCAGTGTGGTGGGTCTGTTATAGAAGCTCTGTGGCTGATACTTTATAGAGGCTCTGTGGTAGGTGATGGTACGGAGGCAGTGTGGCGGGTCTGGTATAGAAGCTCTGTGGCTGATACTTTATAGAGGCTCTGTGGTAGGTGATGGTACGGAGGCAGTGTGGCAGGTCTGTTATAGAAGCTCTGTGGCTGATACTTTATAGAGGCTCTGTGGTAGGTGATGGTACGGAGGCAGTGTGGCGGGTCTGTTATAGAAGCTCTGTGGCTGAAACTTTATAGAGGCTCTGTGGTAGGTGACGGTACGGAGGCAGTGTGGCAGGTCTGTTATAGAAGCTCTGTGGCTGATACTTTATAGAGGCTCTGTGGTAGGTGATGGTACGGAGGCAGTGTGGCGGGTCTGTTATAGAAGCTCTGTGGCTGATACTTTATAGAGGCTCTGTGGTAGGTGATGGTACGGAGGCAGTGTGGCGGGTCTGGTATAGAAGCTCTGTGGCTGATACTTTATAGAGGCTCTGTGGTAGGTGATGGTACGGAGGCAGTGTGGCGGGTCTGTTATAGAAGCTCTGTGGCTGATACTTTATAGAGGCTCTGTGGTAGGTGATGGTACGGAGGCAGTGTGGCGGGTTTGTTATAGAAGCTCTGTGGCTGATACTTTATAGAGGCTCTGTGGTAGATGATGGTACGGAGGCAGTGTGGCGGGTCTGTTATAGAAGCTCTGTGGCTGATACTTTATAGAGGCTCTGTGGTAGGTGATGGTACGGAGGCAGTGTGGCGGGTCTGTTATAGAAGCTCTGTGGCTGATACTTTATAGAGGCTCTGTGGTAGGTGATGGTACGGAGGCAGTGTGGCGGGTCTGTTATAGAAGCTCTGTGGCTGATACTTTATAGAGGCTCTGTGGTAGGTGATAGTACGGAGGCAGTGTGGCGGGTCTGTTATAGAAGCTCTGTGGCTGATACTTTATAGAGGCTCTGTGGTAGATGATGGTACGGAGGCAGTGTGGCGGGTCTGTTATAGAAGCTCTGTGGCTGATACTTTATAGAGGTTCTGTGGTAGGTGATGGTACGGAGGCAGTGTGGCGGGTCTGTTATAGAAGCTCTGTGGCTGATACTTTATAGAGGCTCTGTGGTAGGTGATGGTACAGAGGCAGTGTGGCAGGTCTGGTATAGAAGCTCTGTGGCTGATACTTTATAGAGGCTCTGTGGTAGGTGATGGTACGGAGGCAGTGTGGCGGGTCTGTTATAGAAGCTCTGTGGCTGATACTTTATAGAGGCTCTGTGGTAGGTGATAGTACGGAGGCAGTGTGGCGGGTCTGTTATAGAAGCTCTGTGGCTGATACTTTATAGAGGCTCTGTGGTAGGTGATGGTACAGAGGCAGTGTGGCAGGTCTGTTATAGAAGCTCTGTGGCTGATACTTTATAGAGGCTCTGTGGTAGGTGATGGTACGGAGGCAGTGTGGTGGGTCTGTTATAGAAGCTCTGTGGCTGATACTTTATAGAGGCTCTGTGGTAGGTGATGGTACAGAGGCAGTGTGGCAGGTCTGGTATAGAAGCTCTGTGGCTGATACTTTATAGAGGTTCTGTGGTAGGTGATGGTACGGAGGCAGTGTGGCGGGTCTGGTATAGAAGCTCTGTGGCTGATACTTTATAGAGGCTCTGTGGTAGGTGATGGTACGGAGGCAGTGTGGCGGGTCTGGTATAGAAGCTCTGTGGCTGATACTTTATAGAGGCTCTGTGGTAGGTGATGGTACAGAGGCAGTGTGGCAGGTCTGGTATAGAAGCTCTGTGGCTGATACTTTATAGAGGCTCTGTGGTAGGTGATGGTACGGAGGCAGTGTGGCGGGTCTGGTATAGAAGCTCTCTAGCTGATACTTTATAGAGGCTCTGTGGTAGGTGATGGTACGGAGGCAGTGTGGTGGGTCTGTTATAGAAGCTCTGTGGCTGATACTTTATAGAGGCTCTGTGGTAGGTGATGGTACAGAGGCAGTGTGGCAGGTCTGGTATAGAAGCTCTGTGGCTGATACTTTATAGAGGTTCTGTGGTAGGTGATGGTACGGAGGCAGTGTGGCGGGTCTGGTATAGAAGCTCTGTGGCTGATACTTTATAGAGGCTCTGTGGTAGGTGATGGTACGGAGGCAGTGTGGCGGGTCTGGTATAGAAGCTCTGTGGCTGATACTTTATAGAGGCTCTGTGGTAGGTGATGGTACAGAGGCAGTGTGGCAGGTCTGGTATAGAAGCTCTGTGGCTGATACTTTATAGAGGCTCTGTGGTAGGTGATGGTACAGAGGCAGTGTGGCGGGTCTATTATAGAAGCTCTGTGGCTGATACTTTATAGAGGCTCTGTGGTAGGTGATGGTACGGAGGCAGTGTGGTGGGTCTGGTATAGAAGCTCTGTGGCTGATACTTTATAGAGGCTCTGTGGTAGGTGATAGTACGGAGGCAGTGTGGCGGGTCTGGTATAGAAGCTCTGTGGCTGATACTTTATAGAGGCTCTGTGGTAGGTGATGGTACGGAGGCAGTGTGGCGGGTCTGGTATAGAAGCTCTGTGGCTGATACTTTATAGAGGCTCTGTGGTAGGTGATGGTACGGAGGCAGTGTGGCGGGTCTGTTATAGAAGCTCTGTGGCTGATATTTTATAGAGGCTCTGTGGTAGGTGATGGTACAGAGGCAGTGTGGCAGGTCTGGTATAGAAGCTCTGTGGCTGATACTTTATAGAGGTTCTGTGGTAGGTGATGGTACGGAGGCAGTGTGGCGGGTCTGGTATAGAAGCTCTGTGGCTGATACTTTATAGAGGCTCTGTGGTAGGTGATGGTACGGAGGCAGTGTGGCAGGTCTGGTATAGAAGCTCTGTGGCTGATACTTTATAGAGGTTCTGTGGTAGGTGATGGTACGGAGGCAGTGTGGCGGGTCTGTTATAGAAGCTCTGTGGCTGATACTTTATAGAGGTTCTGTGGTAGGTGATGGTACGGAGGCAGTGTGGTGGGTCTGGTATAGAAGCTCTGTGGCTGATACTTTATAGAGGCTCTGTGGTAGGTGATGGTACGGAGGCAGTGTGGCGGGTCTGGTATAGAAGCTCTGTGGCTGATATTGTATAGAGGCTCTGTGGTAGGTGATGGTACGGAGGCAGTGTGGCGGGTCTGGTATAGAAGCTCTGTGGCTGATACTTTATAGAGGCTCTGTGGTAGGTGATGGTACAGAGGCAGTGTGGCGGGTCTGTTATAGAAGCTCTGTGGCTGATACTTTATAGAGGCTCTGTGGTAGGTGATGGTACAGAGGCAGTGTGGTGGGTCTGTTATAGAAGCTCTGTGGCTGATACTTTATAGAGGCTCTGTGGTAGGTGATGGTACGGAGGCAGTGTGGCAGGTCTGTTATAGAAGCTCTGTGGCTGATACTTTCTAGAGGCTCTGTGGTAGGTGATGGTACAATGGCAGTGTGGCGGGTCTATTATAGAAGCTCTCTAGCTGATACTTTATAGAGGCTCTGTGGTAGGTGATGGTACGGAGGCAGTGTGGCGGGTCTGGTATAGAAGCTCTGTGGCTGATACTTTATAGAGGCTCTGTGGTAGGTGATGGTACGGAGGCAGTGTGGTGGGTCTGTTATAGAAGCTCTGTGGCTGATGCTTTATAGAGGCTCTGTGGTAGGTGATGGTACGGAGGCAGTGTGGCGGGTCTATTATAGAAGCTCTCTAGCTGATACTTTATAGAGGCTCTGTGGTAGGTGATGGTACGGAGGCAGTGTGGTGGGTCTGTTATAGAAGCTCTGTGGCTGATACTTTATAGAGGCTCTGTGGTAGGTGATGGTACGGAGGCAGTGTGGTGGGTCTGTTATAGAAGCTCTGTGGCTGATGCTTTATAGAGGCTCTGTGGTAGGTGATGGTACGGAGGCAGTGTGGCGGGTCTGTTATAGAAGCTCTGTGGCTGATACTTTATAGAGGCTCTGTGGTAGGTGATGGTGCGGAGGCAGTGTGGCGGGTCTATTATAGAAGCTCTGTGGCTGATACTTTATAGAGGCTCTGTGGTAGGTGATGGTACGGAGGCAGTGTGGCGGGTCTATTATAGAAGCTCTGTGGCTGATACTTTATAGAGGCTCTGTGGTAGGTGATGGTACGGAGGCAGTGTGGCGGGTCTGTTATAGAAGCTCTGTGGCTGATACTTTATAGAGGCTCTGTGGTAGGTGATGGTACAGAGGCAGTGTGGCGGGTCTATTATAGAAGCTCTCTAGCTGATACTTTATAGAGGCTCTGTGGTAGGTGATGGTACGGAGGCAGTGTGGCGGGTCTGTTATAGAAGCTCTGTGGCTGATACTTTATAGAGGCTCTGTGGTAGGTGATAGTACGGAGGCAGTGTGGCGGGTCTGTTATAGAAGCTCTGTGGCTGATACTTTATAGCGGCTCTGTGGTAGGTGATGGTACGGAGGCAGTGTGGCGGGTCTGGTATAGAAGCTCTGTGGCTGATGCTTTATAGAGGCTCTGTGGTAGGTGATGGTACGGAGGCAGTGTGGCGGGTCTGTTATAGAAGCTCTGTGGCTGATACTTTATAGAGGCTCTGTCGTAGGTGATGGTGCGGGGGCAGTGTGGCGGGTCTGGTATAGAAGCTCTGTGGCTGATACTTTATAGAGGCTCTGTGGTAGGTGATGGTGCGGAGGCAGTGTGGCGGGTCTGGTATAGAAGCTCTGTGGCTGATACTTTATAGAGGTTCTGTGGTAGGTGATGGTGCGGGGGCAGTGTGGCGGGTCTGTTATAGAAGCTCTGTGGCTGATACTTTATAGAGGCTCTGTGGTAGGTGATGGTACGGGGGCAGTGTGGCGGGTCTGGTATAGAAGCTCTGTGGCTGATACTTTATAGAGGCTCTGTCGTAGGTGATGGTGCGGGGGCAGTGTGGCGGGTCTGTTATAGAAGCTCTGTGGCTGATACTTTATAGAGGCTCTGTGGTAGGTGATGGTACGGAGGCAGTGTGGTGGGTCTGTTATAGAAGCTCTGTGGCTGATACTTTATAGAGGCTCTGTGGTAGGTGATGGTGCGGAGGCAGTGTGGCGGGTCTGGTATAGAAGCTCTGTGGCTGATACTTTATAGAGGTTCTGTGGTAGGTGATGGTACGGAGGCAGTGTGGCTGGCTGTTATAGAAGCTCTGTGGCTGATACTTTATAGAGGCTCTGTGGTAGGTGATGGTACGGAGGCAGTGTGGCAGGTCTGTTATAGAAGCTCTGTGGCTGATACTTTATAGAGGCTCTGTGGTAGGTGATGGTACGGAGGCAGTGTGGCGGGTCTGTTATAGAAGCTCTGTGGCTGATACTTTATAGAGGCTCTGTCGTAGGTGATAGTACGGAGGCAGTGTGGCGGGTCTGTTATAGAAGCTCTGTGGCTGATACTTTATAGAGGCTCTGTGGTAGATGATGGTACGGAGGCAGTGTGGCGGGTCTGGTATAGAAGCTCTGTGGCTGATACTTTATAGAGGCTCTGTGGTAGGTGATGGTACGGAGGCAGTGTGGCGGTGGGTCTGTTATAGAAGCTCTGTGGCTGATACTTTATAGAGGCTCTGTGGTAGGTGATGGTACGGAGGCAGTGTGGCAGGTCTGTTATAGAAGCTCTGTGGCTGATACTTTATAGAGGCTCTGTGGTAGGTGATGGTACAGAGGCAGTGTGGCGGGTCTGTTATAGAAGCTCTGTGGCTGATACTTTATAGAGGCTCTGTGGTAGGTGATGGTACGGAGGCAGTGTGGCAGGTCTGTTATAGAAGCTCTGTGGCTGATACTTTATAAAGGCTCTGTGGTAGGTGACGGTACGGAGGCAGTGTGGCAGGTCTGTTATAGAAGCTCTGTGGCTGATACTTTATAGAGGCTCTGTGGTAGGTGATGGTACGGAGGCAGTGTGGCAGGTCTGTTATAGAAGCTCTGTGGCTGATACTTTATAGAGGCTCTGTGGTAGGTGATGGTACGGAGGCAGTGTGGCGGGTCTGGTATAGAAGCTCTGTGGCTGATACTTTATAGAGGCTCTGTGGTAGGTGATGGTACGGAGGCAGTGTGGCAGGTCTGTTATAGAAGCTCTGTGGCTGATACTTTATAGAGGCTCTGTGGTAGGTGATGGTACGGAGGCAGTGTGGTGGGTCTGTTATAGAAGCTCTGTGGCTGATACTTTATAGAGGCTCTGTGGTAGGTGATGGTACAGAGGCAGTGTGGCGGGTCTGTTATAGAAGCTCTGTGGCTGATACTTTATAGAGGCTCTGTGGTAGGTGATGGTACGGAGGCAGTGTGGCAGGTCTGTTATAGAAGCTCTGTGGCTGATACTTTATAGAGGCTCTGTGGTAGGTGATGGTACGGAGGCAGTGTGGCGGGTCTGTTATAGAAGCTCTGTGGCTGATACTTTATAGAGGCTCTGTGGTAGGTGACGGTACGGAGGCAGTGTGGCAGGTCTGTTATAGAAGCTCTGTGGCTGATACTTTATAGAGGCTCTGTGGTAGGTGATGGTACGGAGGCAGTGTGGCAGGTCTGTTATAGAAGCTCTGTGGCTGATACTTTATAGAGGCTCTGTGGTAGGTGATGGTACGGAGGCAGTGTGGCGGGTCTGTTATAGAAGCTCTGTGGCTGATACTTTATAGAGGCTCTGTGGTAGGTGACGGTACGGAGGCAGTGTGGCAGGTCTGTTATAGAAGCTCTGTGGCTGATACTTTATAGAGGCTCTGTGGTAGGTGATGGTACGGAGGCAGTGTGGCGGGTCTGTTATAGAAGCTCTGTGGCTGATACTTTATAGAGGCTCTGTGGTAGGTGATGGTACGGAGGCAGTGTGGCGGGTCTGGTATAGAAGCTCTGTGGCTGATACTTTATAGAGGCTCTGTGGTAGGTGATGGTACGGAGGCAGTGTGGCGGGTCTGTTATAGAAGCTCTGTGGCTGATACTTTATAGAGGCTCTGTGGTAGGTGATGGTACAGAGGCAGTGTGGCGGGTTTGTTATAGAAGCTCTGTGGCTGATACTTTATAGAGGCTCTGTGGTAGATGATGGTACGGAGGCAGTGTGGCGGGTCTGTTATAGAAGCTCTGTGGCTGATACTTTATAGAGGCTCTGTGGTAGGTGATGGTACGGAGGCAGTGTGGCGGGTCTGTTATAGAAGCTCTGTGGCTGATACTTTATAGAGGCTCTGTGGTAGGTGATGGTACGGAGGCAGTGTGGCGGGTCTGTTATAGAAGCTCTGTGGCTGATACTTTATAGAGGTTCTGTGGTAGGTGATGGTGCGGGGGCAGTGTGGCGGGTCTGGTATAGAAGCTCTGTGGCTGATACTTTATAGAGGCTCTGTCGTAGGTGATGGTGCGGGGGCAGTGTGGCGGGTCTGTTATAGAAGCTCTGTGGCTGATACTTTATAGAGGCTCTGTGGTAGGTGATGGTACGGAGGCAGTGTGGTGGGTCTGTTATAGAAGCTCTGTGGCTGATACTTTATAGAGGCTCTGTGGTAGGTGATGGTACGGAGGCAGTGTGGCGGGTCTGGTATAGAAGCTCTGTGGCTGATACTTTATAGAGGCTCTGTGGTAGGTGATGGTACGGAGGCAGTGTGGCGGGTCTGTTATAGAAGCTCTGTGGCTGATACTTTATAGAGGTTCTGTGGTAGGTGATGGTACGGAGGCAGTGTGGTGGGTCTGTTATAGAAGCTCTGTGGCTGATACTTTATAGAGGCTCTGTGGTAGGTGATGGTGCGGAGGCAGTGTGGCGGGTCTGGTATAGAAGCTCTGTGGCTGATACTTTATAGAGGTTCTGTGGTAGGTGATGGTGCGGGGGCAGTGTGGCGGGTCTGGTATAGAAGCTCTGTGGCTGATACTTTATAGAGGCTCTGTCGTAGGTGATGGTGCGGGGGCAGTGTGGCGGGTCTGTTATAGAAGCTCTGTGGCTGATACTTTATAGAGGCTCTGTGGTAGGTGATGGTACGGAGGCAGTGTGGTGGGTCTGGTATAGAAGCTCTGTGGCTGATACTTTATAGAGGCTCTGTGGTAGGTGATGGTGCGGAGGCAGTGTGGCGGGTCTGGTATAGAAGCTCTGTGGCTGATACTTTATAGAGGTTCTGTGGTAGGTGATGGTACGGAGGCAGTGTGGCTGGCTGTTATAGAAGCTCTGTGGCTGATACTTTATAGAGGCTCTGTGGTAGGTGATGGTACGGAGGCAGTGTGGCAGGTCTGTTATAGAAGCTCTGTGGCTGATACTTTATAGAGGCTCTGTGGTAGGTGATGGTACGGAGGCAGTGTGGTGGGTCTGTTATAGAAGCTCTGTGGCTGATACTTTATAGAGGCTCTGTGGTAGGTGATGGTACGGAGGCAGTGTGGCGGGTCTGTTATAGAAGCTCTGTGGCTGATACTTTATAGAGGCTCTGTGGTAGGTGATGGTGCGGAGGCAGTGTGGCGGGTCTGGTATAGAAGCTCTGTGGCTGATACTTTATAGAGGCTCTGTGGTAGGTGATGGTGCGGAGGCAGTGTGGCGGGTCTGTTATAGAAGCTCTGTGGCTGATACTTTATAGAGGCTCTGTCGTAGGTGATAGTACGGAGGCAGTGTGGCGGGTCTGTTATAGAAGCTCTGTGGCTGATACTTTATAGAGGCTCTGTGGTAGATGATGGTACGGAGGCAGTGTGGCGGGTCTGGTATAGAAGCTCTGTGGCTGATACTTTATAGAGGCTCTGTGGTAGATGATGGTACGGAGGCAGTGTGGCGGGTCTGGTATAGAAGCTCTGTGGCTGATACTTTATAGAGGCTCTGTGGTAGGTGATGGTACGGAGGCAGTGTGGCAGGTCTGTTATAGAAGCTCTGTGGCTGATACTTTATAGAGGCTCTGTGGTAGGTGATGGTACGGAGGCAGTGTGGCGGGTCTGTTATAGAAGCTCTGTGGCTGATACTTTATAGAGGCTCTGTGGTAGGTGATGGTGCGGGGGCAGTGTGGCAGGTCTGTTATAGAAGCTCTGTGGCTGATACTTTATAGAGGCTCTGTGGTAGGTGATGGTACGGAGGCAGTGTGGCAGGTCTGTTATAGAAGCTCTGTGGCTGATACTTTATAGAGGCTCTGTGGTAGGTGACGGTACGGAGGCAGTGTGGCGGGTCTGTTATAGAAGCTCTGTGGCTGATACTTTATAGAGGCTCTGTGGTAGGTGATGGTACGGAGGCAGTGTGGCAGGTCTGTTATAGAAGCTCTGTGGCTGATACTTTATAGAGGCTCTGTGGTAGGTGATGGTACGGAGGCAGTGTGGTGGGTCTGTTATAGAAGCTCTGTGGCTGATACTTTATAGAGGCTCTGTGGTAGGTGATGGTACGGAGGCAGTGTGGCGGGTCTGTTATAGAAGCTCTGTGGCTGATACTTTATAGAGGCTCTGTGGTAGGTGATGGTACAGAGGCAGTGTGGCGGGTCTGTTATAGAAGCTCTGTGGCTGATACTTTATAGAGGCTCTGTCGTAGGTGATAGTACGGAGGCAGTGTGGCGGGTCTGTTATAGAAGCTCTGTGGCTGATACTTTATAGAGGCTCTGTGGTAGATGATGGTACGGAGGCAGTGTGGCGGGTCTGGTATAGAAGCTCTGTGGCTGATACTTTATAGAGGCTCTGTGGTAGATGATGGTACGGAGGCAGTGTGGCGGGTCTGGTATAGAAGCTCTGTGGCTGATACTTTATAGAGGCTCTGTGGTAGGTGATGGTACGGAGGCAGTGTGGCAGGTCTGTTATAGAAGCTCTGTGGCTGATACTTTATAGAGGCTCTGTGGTAGGTGATGGTACGGAGGCAGTGTGGCGGGTCTGTTATAGAAGCTCTGTGGCTGATACTTTATAGAGGCTCTGTGGTAGGTGACGGTACGGAGGCAGTGTGGCAGGTCTGTTATAGAAGCTCTGTGGCTGATACTTTATTGAGGCTCTGTGGTAGGTGACGGTACGGAGGCAGTGTGGCGGGTCTGTTATAGAAGCTCTGTGGCTGATACTTTATAGAGGCTCTGTGGTAGGTGATGGTACGGAGGCAGTGTGGCGGGTCTGGTATAGAAGCTCTGTGGCTGATACTTTATAGAGGCTCTGTGGTAGGTGATGGTACGGAGGCAGTGTGGCGGGTCTGTTATAGAAGCTCTGTGGCTGATACTTTATAGAGGCTCTGTGGTAGGTGATGGTACAGAGGCAGTGTGGCGGGTTTGTTATAGAAGCTCTGTGGCTGATACTTTATAGAGGCTCTGTGGTAGATGATGGTACGGAGGCAGTGTGGCGGGTCTGGTATAGAAGCTCTGTGGCTGATACTTTATAGAGGCTCTGTGGTAGGTGATGGTACGGAGGCAGTGTGGCGGGTCTGTTATAGAAGCTCTGTGGCTGATACTTTATAGAGGCTCTGTGGTAGGTGATGGTACAGAGGCAGTGTGGCGGGTCTGGTATAGAAGCTCTGTGGCTGATACTTTATAGAGGCTCTGTGGTAGGTGATGGTACGGAGGCAGTGTGGCGGGTCTGGTATAGAAGCTCTGTGGCTGATACTTTATAGAGGCTCTGTGGTAGGTGATGGTACGGAGGCAGTGTGGCGGGTCTGTTATAGAAGCTCTGTGGCTGATACTTTATAGAGGCTCTGTGGTAGATGATGGTACGGAGGCAGTGTGGCGGGTCTGGTATAGAAGCTCTGTGGCTGATACTTTATAGAGGCTCTGTGGTAGGTGATGGTACGGAGGCAGTGTGGCGGGTCTGTTATAGAAGCTCTGTGGCTGATACTTTATAGAGGCTCTGTCGTAGGTGATAGTACGGAGGCAGTGTGGCAGGTCTGGTATAGAAGCTCTGTGGCTGATACTTTATAGAGGCTCTGTGGTAGGTGATGGTACAGAGGCAGTGTGGCGGGTCTGGTATAGAAGCTCTGTGGCTGATACTTTATAGAGGCTCTGTCGTAGGTGATAGTACGGAGGCAGTGTGGCAGGTCTGGTATAGAAGCTCTGTGGCTGATACTTTATAGAGGCTCTGTGGTAGGTGATGGTACAGAGGCAGTGTGGCGGGTCTGGTATAGAAGCTCTGTGGCTGATACTTTATAGAGGCTCTGTGGTAGGTGATGGTACGGAGGCAGTGTGGCGGGTCTGTTATAGAAGCTCTGTGGCTGATACTTTATAGAGGCTCTGTGGTAGGTGATGGTACGGAGGCAGTGTGGCGGGTCTGGTATAGAAGCTCTGTGGCTGATACTTTATAGAGGCTCTGTGGTAGGTGATGGTACGGAGGCAGTGTGGCGGGTCTGTTATAGAAGCTCTGTGGCTGATACTTTATAGAGGCTCTGTGGTAGGTGATGGTACAGAGGCAGTGTGGCGGGTTTGTTATAGAAGCTCTGTGGCTGATACTTTATAGAGGCTCTGTGGTAGATGATGGTACGGAGGCAGTGTGGCGGGTCTGGTATAGAAGCTCTGTGGCTGATACTTTATAGAGGCTCTGTGGTAGGTGATGGTACGGAGGCAGTGTGGCGGGTCTGTTATAGAAGCTCTGTGGCTGATACTTTATAGAGGCTCTGTCGTAGGTGATAGTACGGAGGCAGTGTGGCAGGTCTGGTATAGAAGCTCTGTGGCTGATACTTTATAGAGGCTCTGTGGTAGGTGATGGTACAGAGGCAGTGTGGCGGGTCTGGTATAGAAGCTCTGTGGCTGATACTTTATAGAGGCTCTGTGGTAGGTGATGGTACGGAGGCAGTGTGGTGGGTCTGTTATAGAAGCTCTGTGGCTGATACTTTATAGAGGCTCTGTGGTAGGTGATGGTACAGAGGCAGTGTGGCAGGTCTGGTATAGAAGCTCTGTGGCTGATACTTTATAGAGGCTCTGTGGTAGGTGATGGTACGGGGGCAGTGTGGCGGGTCTGGTATAGAAGCTCTGTGGCTGATACTTTATAGAGGCTCTGTGGTAGGTGATGGTACGGAGGCAGTGTGGCGGGTCTATTATAGAAGCTCTGTAGCTGATACTTTATAGAGGCTCTGTGGTAGGTGATGGTACGGAGGCAGTGTGGCGGGTCTGGTATAGAAGCTCTGTGGCTGATACTTTATAGAGGCTCTGTGGTAGGTGATGGTACGGAGGCAGTGTGGCGGGTCTGGTATAGAAGCTCTGTGGCTGATACTTTATAGAGGCTCTGTGGTAGGTGATGGTACGGAGGCAGTGTGGCGGGTCTATTATAGAAGCTCTGTGGCTGATACTTTATAGAGGCTCTGTGGTAGGTGATGGTACGGAGGCAGTGTGGCAGGTCTGTTATAGAAGCTCTGTGGCTGATACGTTATAGAGGCTCTGTCGTAGGTGATAGTACGGAGGCAGTGTGGCCGGCTGTTAATTTGACACTATGGCAAACCATAATATGGTTGCAGTGTGACTGACTCTGTTATAAGGCACTATGACTGGCTGTTAATAGGACACTGTGACAAATTTAGACATGGGGGCACTGTGACAAGCTATGTTCTATGGCACTGTGGTAGGCTGTGTTACAAAGGTAGTGTGGCACTGGCTATTTTATGGAGGCACTTTGGCTGAATATGTTTTGGAGTACTGTGGCAGGCTGTGTTAAAGAGGCTTTGTGGCAAGCTATGTTACAGAGGCACTGTGGCTGGCTATGTTATGCTGGGAGTTTCTTATGGGACACCTGTTGACTATGTTTTCGAAGCACTTTAGTAGGCTGTATTACAGGCCACTATAGCAGCCTATGTTGTAGGAGCACTGTGCCTAGCTATGTTATCGGGGCACTGTGCCTGGCTATGTTATGGGAGCACTGTGCCTAGCTATGTTATGGGGCACTGTGCCTGGCTATGTTATGGGAGCACTGTGCCTAGCTATGTTATGGGAGCACTGTGTCTGGCTATGTTATGGGAGCACTGTACCTGACTATGTTATGGGAGCACTGTGTCTGGCTATGTTATGGGAGCACTGTGCCTGGCTATGTTATGGGATCACTGTGCCTGGCTATGTTATGGGAGCACTGTGCCTGACCATGTTATGGGAGCACTGAGCATGGCTATGTTATGTGAGCACTGTGCCTGGCTATGTTATGGGAGCACTGTGCCTGACTGTTATGGGAGCACTGAGCATGGCTATGTTATGTGAGCACTGTGCCTGGCTATGTTATGGGAGAACTGTGCCTAGCTATGTTCCGGGAGCACTGTGCCTGACTGTGTTATGGGAGCACTGTGCCTGGCTATGTTATGGGGGCACTGTGCCTGGCTATGTTATGGGAGCACTGTACCTGGCTGTGTTATGGGAGCACTGTACCTGACTATGTTATGGGAGCACTGTGCCTGGCTATGTTATGGGAGCACTGTGCCTGGCTATGTTATGGGAGCACTGTGCCTGGCTATGTTATGGGAGAATTGTGCCTAGCTATGTTCTTGGGGCACTGTGCCTGGCTATGTTATGGGAGCACTGTGCCTGGCTATGTTATGGGAGAATTGTGCCTAGCTATGTTCTTGGGGCACTGTGCCTGGCTATGTTATGGGAGCACTGTGCCTGGCTATGTTATGGGAGAATTGTGCCTGGCTATGTTATGGGAGCACTGTGCCTGACCATGTTATGGGAGCACTGAGCATGGCTATGTTATGTGAGCACTGTGCCTGGCTATGTTATGGGAGCACTGTGCCTGGCTATGTTATGGGAGCACTGTGCCTGACTGTTATGGGAGCACTGAGCATGGCTATGTTATGTGAGCACTGTGCCTGGCTATGTTATGGGAGAACTGTGCCTAGCTATGTTCCGGGAGCACTGTGCCTGACTGTGTTATGGGAGCACTGTGCCTGGCTATGTTATGGGGGCACTGTGCCTGGCTATGTTATGGGAGCACTGTGCCTGGCTATGTTATGGGAGCACTGTACCTGACTATGTTATGGGAGCACTGTGCCTGGCTATGTTATGGGAGCACTGTGCCTGGCTATGTTATGGGAGCACTGTGCCTGGCTATGTTATGGGAGAATTGTGCCTAGCTATGTTCTTGGGGCACTGTGCCTGGCTATGTTATGGAAGCACTGTGCCTGGCTATGTTATGGGAGAATTGTGCCTAGCTATGTTCTTGGGGCACTGTGCCTGGCTATGTTATGGGAGCACTGTGCCTGGCTATGTTATGGGAGAATTGTGCCTAGCTATGTTCTGGGGGCACTGTGCCTGGCTATGTTAAGGTACCTTCACACTGAGCGACTTTAGAACGATAACGATAGCGATCCGTGACGTTGCAGCGTCCCGGATAGCGATATCGTTGTGTTTGACACACAGCAGCGATCAGGATCCTGCTGTGAGATCGCTGGTCGGAGCTGGAAGGCCAGAACTTTATTTCGTCGCTGGATCACCCGCTGACATCGCTGAATCGGCGTGTGTGACGCCGATTCAGCGATGTCTTCACTTGTAACCAGGGTAAACATCGGGTTACTAAGCGCAGGGCCACGCTTAGTAACCCAATATTTACCCTGGTTACCTAAAAAAAAAAAACACTACATACTTACATTCCGGTGTCTGTCGCGTCCCTCGCATTCAGCTTCCCGCACTGACTGTGAGCGCCGGCCGTAAAGCACAGCAGTGACGTCACCTCTGTGCTCTGCTTTACGGCCGGCGCTGACAGTCAGTGCGGGAAGCTGACTGCGAGGGATGCGACAGACACCGGAATGTAAGTATGTAGTGTTTTTTTTTTTTTAGGTAACCAGGCTAAACATCGGGTTACTAAGCGCGGCTCTGCGCTTAGTAACCAGATGTTTACCCTGGTTACCCGGGGACCTCGGCATCGTTGGTTGCTGGAGAGCTGTCTGTGTGACATCTCTCCAGCGACCACACAGCGACGCTGCAGCGATCGGCATCGTTGTCTATATCGCTGCAGCGTCGCTTAATGTGACGGTACCCTTATGGGAGCACTGTGCCTAGTTATGTTATGGAGCACTGAGCCTGGCTATGTTATGGGAGCACTGTGCCTGGCTATGTTATGGGAGCACTGTGCCTGGCTATGGTATGGGAGCACTGTGCCTGGTTATGTTATGCGAGCACTGTGCCTGGTTATGTTATGCGAGCACTGTGCCTGGTTATGTTATGGGAGCACTGAGCCTGGCTATGTTATGGGAGCACTGAGCCTGGCTATGTTATGGGAGCACTGTGCCTGGCTATGTTATGGGAGCACTGTGCCTGGTTATGTTATGCGAGCACTGTGCCTGGTTATGTTATGGAGCACTGTGCCTGGCTATGTTATGGGAGCACTGTGCCTGGCTATGTTATGGGAGCACTGTGCCTGGCTATGTTATGGGAGCACTGTGCCTGGTTATGTTATGCGAGCACTGTGCCTGGTTATGTTATGCGAGCACTGTGCCTGGTTATGTTATGGAGCACTGTGCCTGGCTATGTTATGGGAGCACTGTGCCTGGCTATGTTATGGGAGCACTGTGCCTGGCTATGTTATGGGAGCACTGTGCCTGGCTATGTTATGGGAGCACTGTGCTTGGCTATGTTATGGGAGCACTGTGCCTGGTTGTTATGTGAGCACTGTGCCTGGTTATGTTATGGGAGCACTGTGCCTGGCTATGTTATGGAGGTACTGTGCCTAGTAGTGATGAGCGAATATACTCGTTACTCAAGATTTCTCGAGCATGCTCAGGTGTCCTCCGAGTATTTTTTAGTGCTCGGAAATTTAGTTTTTATTGCTGCAGTTGAATGATTTACATCTGTTAGCCAGCATAAGTACATGTGGGAGTTGCCTAGCAACCTCTGGTCATCGCGCCCCATACGCCAGTCAGGGCAGTAATGCCCTGATGGCGGCCCTGGCGCTGACCACTAACCTGTATATTTCCACAATCTATCTTTTCCATCCCAATGACAGTGAGATGCGATTTTTAACACCTGGCACTGGCAGACACATTTTTTTTGTAGGTTAGTTCTAGGAGCAGATCAGAAGAAACAGAGACTTTTCTCCTTAAAGTGCTTTCGCAAAATTGATTCCAAATAGAAAAGCTTCATATAGACTTATTTTATGAATATTTGCCCCTGTCTATTGCTGTATCATTCATACCGTCAGAGGACCAAACTGCATGATTTCTGAATGGTTGAACAGAATTTATTGTTTCCTTTTTTCAACCTTTTTTTGATTGGGACATAAAGGTGATCTTTTTAAGAAAACATGTTGTCATGAATACCATATATAGATCAAAATAAGCAACAGTAATATCTGCATCCTACTGGACTTAAACAGCGGTCATCCACAGAAAAGGACCCATTACCGACCCTGATATGTCAGTTTTAGTAAATAATAGTATTCCTCTTTTGAAATAACAATCCTGGAGTATCGGGTGTTTCTATGATATTTCTCATAGAAACCTATGAATCAGACCTATTTATCAGACTGTGTAAAGACATGCCCCAGCCATGAGGTTTAATGGTAACACCCAGTTGTAAATGTAATTCTAATTATCTATTAAATATTTAACCCCATGGTAAAAGCCCCAAAAATAGAAATCAAAATTACAGAATTTCATTTTTTTACGTCACCTTGCCTCCAAACAAAGGATGGAATAAAATGTGATCAAAAAGTTGTACGTACCCCCAAATGGTACAAATAGAAATGTTAGATCTTTATGCAAAGAACAAGTCCTCATTCAGCTTCATCATCACTAAATAAAAAAAAAAAAAGTTATGGGACTTAGAAAAAAGTAGACACAAAGCAAATATTTTTTTTTTTTACAAAGTTCTAAATTAAAAAAAAAAGTAATAAAACATTGAATAAAAAATATAACAATTTGTTATCACCTAGATCGTACTGACCCGGAGAATCAAGTTACCGGGTCATTTTTACCATACATTTAATGCCATAAAAACAAAGCAAAAAAAAACCCAAAACAATAACAGAAATATTATAACTGAAACTCCTAACGGAAATAAAAAGGCCCTCATATGGTTTGACCGATGGAAAAAAAAGTTGTGTCTATTGGAAGAAAAGAAGGAAAGTGTTAAGTTGGGCCACTTTGAGAAGTAGTTAAACGCAGCCATTTGTGGAAGACTTGCCCGCTTTGCCAGTGGGGCAGGAGATCTCTACTCTGGAATAGGAGACAAAAGTAAAAAAATATGAATTTTAAAAATAATGAATTAAAATGAAAAAATATTTAACCCCTCCTCATGCAACCCAACATGTGACTATCGTACTACCCTCGGCTTCTGCTTACTATCTCATACAGTGACTGTAAGTGTCAGACCGTTGAGTTCAGTAGGTGACGTCAGGAATAAATAATTCTCTCGAACAAACAACGACTATTGAGAAATATTTGTTCCCTTTTAGTTGGATGAGCGTTGATGTTTGCTAGTGGCAATCTGGTGTGTTCAGCTGCCATCTACTGCTTCCTGGCAGTAACGTCAGTGTCTTACTACTATCTATTATTCAGCCTGAATGCCCGGGACTCGCACTTCCAATGACAGAGGATAACTCATCACGACCTGCTTATTTGTGCATAGCTTCATTCCTATATTTTTAGCAATATTTCATCCATTATGTGTATTTGGATCTGCCTGGTTTATTTGCATATGATATAGCATCACATACAGTACAAGTCAAAAGTTTGGACATCTGTTAACGCAATGTTTCTCCTTGTTCTTACTGAAATGTGCACATTGTAGATTCAGACTGAAGGCAGTGTGATAAAGTCACTGGTAAAGTGCTAGAGGGGAGATATGTGTCACTACGCTTAATGGCATCAGTGATATAAAACCCAGAGTTCTTTCCTCCAGCACGATAATTTAACTAGTTTAGTTAACCTATGTAATGGGCTGGCTTTTATGTGCACATCCATAGAGCATGTTGTGGTCTGGGGCTTAAATAGCTGGGCTCCACAGGCAGTCTTGGTTCAGCAGGGCTGGATAGAGGATCTCCAGTGGTTTGTGTTTTGAGGAGGAAAGACTGAACCTGTTTTGCTCCAGAGCCTTTCCCCACAAATGTACGGACTGTGTACAGCATTTTTGTTTTGTTTGTTGTTTTCCTTTTTTTTGCCTGAAGGGCTGTGGTTTACTTTCCCCTTCTTGCTGGTTTGTGCCACCATATAATAAACCAACCGAAGATTTAAGAGAGCGTTTTCTACCTCCATGTACCGCTGAGTGAGTTGAACTATCACACGTGGTGGAGTATGCGGGCAGTGATCCAGGAACACGAATAGAGGCTGTGGACACTCTGTATGTCCTGGGTAAATCTGCATCCAGCACGAAAAGTCTTTTGAAGCATCTGGTCCAGGTCCAAAAGCAGCATCAGCTGACAAGTCAACAGCAGCAAATGGCGCAACAAGAAACAAATAAAGTGTTGGCACAGCAGCTCCAGCGACAGCAACAGGAGGTGCCAACGCAGCAAATGAAACTCCTCACAGATGCCACTCGTATCTCCCAACTCCAGGTGATGACCTGGTTTGCCTGGTGGAGAGATACCAGGTTGTTGAGAAATCCCTCGGGAAACCAGACATCTCCACTTTCCCGTTCTGGGATATCCAAAGGGGGGTGGACTCGCCACAGAGGTAGGTGTTATCTGCAGCATGCACGAGTGCTAATCCAGCATTTCGGCATGCTTGAAAAATGCTTAAGTCTTCACGAATACATGCCACGCGGTTGTTGAATAGCCACTACACATAATAAATAATAATAATTTTATTTATATAGTGCCAACTTATTCCGCAGCGCTTTACAAATTATAGAGGGGACTTGTACAGACAATAGACTTTACAGCATAACAGAAATCACAGTTCAAGATAGATACCAAGAGGAGTGAGGGCCCTGCTCGCAAGCTTACAAACTATAGGAAAAAGGGAGACACGAGAGGTGGATGGTAACAATTGCTTTGGTTGTTCGGACCAGTCATAGTGTAAGGATCGGGTGTTCATGTAAAGCTGCATGGACCAATTAACAGCCTAAGTATGTAGCAGTACAGACACAGAGGGCTATTAACTGCATAAAGTGTATGAGAACATGATGTGAGGAACCTGATTAAGGTTTAAGTTTTTTTTTTTTTTTAATGGGCCACACAGGGATAGTTAGGTTAATGCGTTGAGGAGGTAGGCCAGTCTGAACAAATGCGTTTTTAGGGCACCCTTAAATCTGTGGGGATTGGGGATTAATCTTATTAACCTGGGTAGTGCGTTCCAAAGAATTGGCGAAGCACGTGAAAATCCTTGGAGACGGGAGTGGGAGGTTCTGATTATTGAGGATGTTAACCTGAGGTCATTAGCAGAACGGAAGGCACGGGTAGGGTGGTAGACTGAGACCAGAGAGGAGATGTAGGGTGGTGCTGAGCCATGGAGAGCTTTGTGGATGAGGGTTAGAGTTTTGTACTGGATTCTTGAGTGGATGGGTAACCATTGTAATGACTGGCACAAGGTAGAGGCATCTCTACACATGCAGGGATTGCATAACACAGGATTCACCAGTGGCATTAGGTATTGTCACAGCTCACCTTCTACACAGCTGATAACACAGGACCCACCATTCACAATAGGTGATGTCACAGCTAACCTCATCCTCCTTCTCGTGTATAATGACTGATAATATATCTATATACAGTAGATAACAAAGGGCCCATCAGTGGCATTAGGTGTTGTCACAGATCACCTCCTCCTCCTGTACAAGGACTGATAACACTTCTATATTCGTAGATTACACAGGATCCACCATTCACAATAGATGAAGTCACAGCTCACCTCCTCCTCCTCCTCTACAATGACTGATATCTACTGTATATAGAGGTAACACAAGATCCACAATTCACAAAAGATGATGTCACAGCTCACCTCTGATAACTGATAACACCTCTATATACAGTAGATAACACAGGATCCACCATTCACAATAGGTGATGTCACAGCTCACCTCCTCCTCCTGTACAGTGACTGATAACACCTCTATATACAGTAGATAACACAGGATCCACCATTCACAATAGGTGATGTCACAGCTCACCTCCTCCTCCTGTACAATGACTAGTAACCCCTCTATATACAGCTGATAACACACTATCCACCAATCATAATGGTTATATCACAGCTTACCTCCTCCTCCTACTGTACAGTGAAAAATAACACCTCTGGGAAAAAAAAACATTTCCAAAAATATCTATAAAATACATTTAGCACAGAAACTTTCATTTAAACAGTAAGACATTTTCTGATGAAACATTCATTTTAGCTTTGATCTGAATTACCCCCAGGGTTTTAAACCGTATATTTGACCTTGGGGAGGTGCGCACAATCTATGACCAAAAACATCTCAGGGGTCAATGTCAATCTCTGAGTGTAAGTTAATAATTACAAACCCATACAAGGGTTGCCCACTACTTTTTACATTTGATGATCTGTCCTCAAGCTAGGTTATCAATATGAGATCGATGGGGGTCCAGCACCCAATATCCCCATAGATCAGCTGTTACCAGCTCCGGTGCTACATTAACTGTGCCCATGTCTGCTTTTATATTGTCTGATATACTGTCACGGCTCTGTTGTCGGGTGTCCCGGGATCAGGACCCCTTCCCTGTCCCTAACGCTAGAGGGCGCCGTAGCTCACCCTGTTCTCCAGATTACTTCTGATGGTGAAGACACCGGAGCCACGTACCTTGCCTTCGTTCCTGAATCTGCCCTCAGTCTGTACCCATTCCCCACCTATGGAAGAGTGGAGTAGTAGTGTACCTTAATACACCAACCAGACTAACAAGGTAATACAAACAGGTGTAATGGAAAATACCAATCATACAAATATAAACACACAAACAACAGAGGAATGCACCGGGGAGTAGAGGATGGGGTAAAACTAAAGTAGGAGACGGAGGGAAAAGAAACACACACCCAAAACCTTGCCTTCTCAAATAGAAGCCAACAAACTCCAGCCATGCAGCTTAAGCTATTCTGACAATGAGTGCTAGCCAGGACCCAGATTATATAGGGGATGGGAGATGCTAACAGTGCACAGCTGAGAGCCTTAATGCAGGAAAGCATTCCAGGAGCTCTTAGCAGAGCAGCTAATAGAAACCTGCACCATTTAATATGAAGGTGTAGTGGTCGTAATCAGCGCAGGAGTAGGAGAAATCAGACGCTGTGGTCTTCTGGCTCCTCTCTGCCGTGGTAAACCGGTGACATATCCAATTGCAATCAAAATTATTTACCCCCCAATGCAAAATGGATTTGTTCGCAAAATATACAATCTCAACCGCTTATTGCAAATAAACCAAAAGAATGACAAACTCAATGGGGGTTTAATCATTTTGATTGCTACTGTATAAAGTCAAAATTATTTTATTATTTGAGCAGTGGTGCCGGTGATTGTTGGATATTCACTTTTAGGCTATGAGCACAGTTTTTTTGCTGAATTTTTGGAGCAGAAACGCCAAGGTTTTGAGGAGCTTCGAGTTTTTGTTGAGGATCTCGAAAGTTCTCCCTCAGTTTCTGCTCCAAAAACAGTGGTGGTTTTGCGGCACTTTTGCAATAGTGTTCAAAGAGGAAAAAAAAAATCTGCTTGAAAAAAGATATTATGTGCACATACCCTAAATCCTCAAAAATGTAAAACTCAAAAATGTGCAATTTCTGCTCCAAAAATTCAGTAAAAAGACTAGTATGCACATACCATTTGACGATTTTTTAAATCTCTCCGATAAACCATTGTGGTAGATGATTGACTCCAAAGTCAGCTCCACATGGAGTTGTGTTCTATCAGACCCTTGGAGAGGATCCTTTGGTGGTTTTTTTTCTGGTCCCGGTTTTCAACTTTGCACTGCTTTTAGATGGGGTGCTATAATGGTAGATTCACTCTGGCCATGGGGATCAGCCCTGGATCAGAACTATGAACCTGAACCTTCATAGCCATATTTGTTGACTATGTTACATATTGTTCGGCTCTCGATGTGTTGTGGAGAAATTATAGAGATGGAGGTGATGGTATTAGAACCAGGTCTTGTTGGTTTTGCACTGATAACTGGTGGCTAGGGTCATGATGAGCGAGCGTGCAATGCTCGAGTGCTAATTGAACATTTCGGGGCGCTCGAAAAATATGCTTGAATCGCCGCGGTTGCATGTTGCGCCGCTGTTTGACAGCCACAACACATGCAGGAATTGCCTTGTTTGTTAGGCCCTCCCTACATGTGTTGTGGCTGTCGAAAAGTGGCGTGACATGCTGCCGTGGCATATTTTTCGAGCACACCGAAAATACTCGATTTAGCACGAGCGTCCACAGATGACACCTTATCCGAGCATGCTCGCTCATCACTAAGGGGCAGTGATCTACCACCTAGCAGGTGCCCAGCTATTCCCCATCGATAGGGCAGTCTTCTGTCCAACAGATCTTTTTGTTGTAAGTAGCGTTTTTGGACTTAGCAGATGCTAACCCGAGTTTAAATATAAACTTTCACAGAAAGCCGATGGAACGTGTCCATATTACATTACTGCATACAAAACAAAGCTGAGCGCGGGAGCCAAGTGCTGTGAGTCACCAGCGCACCCCCTCTCCTTGCGGGGCTGCATCCCTCCCTCCCCCATCCATTCTGCCAGCTCATTTATAATAGTCATTTTCTCTACAGGTTAAAAAAATTCTAACACATTCTCTAAATGCTGATGTGTACGGAATAATCCAGCCCGGGCTCGTGAAAGCTTTGGTTATTAAGACTCAGAAGTAAGGTTTGATGTATCTTAAAGAGCAAGTCACATCACATATTACAAGTAGTAGGATGCATCATAAACTTCATGCTCTTTTTAGAATGGGAGGGTTTCCCCCTGTGCTCATGATCGCCCCCTGCTGAGTAGTCAACTTTGTTGGTCAGGAGACTGGAGGAAAGGCGGTGACTACTGCTCAGAACATATTTCTGGTTCTCGGAAGCAGTTGTCACTTTTCAGTTTCTTTTTACTATTGCAATCTTGTTTTATTGTTAACAAAATGTTTTTTATAAAACAAAAATCAATTAAATATAACATAAATAATACAATATTTGTATAATGTTTTATTAAGTTACTCCCAAAATAAAGTGTTACGAGAGCAGGAAGTGGCTAATTGTATTCCGTAAAGGAGTTTACCATCGCTAGGATATGCCTTCGGATTTTGATCGATGGTGGTGATCTGGCCTTTGGGACACTCAACATGGGGTTATGACTTCATTTTATGAACCCCTTTTACTCTTCTTGAAGATATGGTATTTGCTGTAGGCTATTGCCTGTCCATGAAATAGTATCTTATTGGTGGAGAATTGCACTATAGAAACCATCAGAAGGAGGTGAGGTTGTGTGTAGACAGAGGTTGAAGGTTTCAAGAAGCAGATGAGGCCAAGGTCAAGACCATATAGCAGCTGAGATGTCACCATCCAGCAAAACTGTCAAGGATAAACACGTGAGGTCTCTCGGGAGTTGTCAATGACTGTATGTCCAGCCTCTGTGTGAAGATTTCCATTGAAGGAGAACTCAGCACCTCTCATGGAAGCCTGTTCCACTCATTGATCATCATCACTGTTAAAACTTTTTTTCTAATATCTAACTGGACACAGTATTCCAGATGAGGCCTGACCAAGGAGGAGTAGAAGGGGATAATTACTTCCCGTGATCTAGACTCTATGCTTCTCATAATACAGCCTAGAACTGTGTTTGCCTTTTTTGCTGGTGCATCACACTGTTGACTCATGTGCAGTCTGTGATCTATTAGTATACCCAAGTTTTTTTCACATGTGCTGTGTTAGGTGTCGAGTTCCCGCCGCTGCACAGGGGGAATCTCGAACCACCTCCCCTGCGGTCTCCCATTCTTCTCCTGCCACAGTGGAGCCTGCTCAGCAGAGACGTCGGTCCCAGCGTCTGGCTCAGGCAGATAGTGTGCGCTTGTTTACTGCTGCCCTTCCAGGCTCAGCCATTGTAACCAGCACTGTTCAGCGGCGAGTAGACGTTCCTGGGACTAAGTCCTGCTTTTCCTCTACTGAGCATGCCCAAGGCAAGACCTCTCATTGGAGGTCAGGGGTCACATGCTCAGGTCCTATTGGACTACTAGGAAGGTCCCAAAGAGCTTCCTCTATAAAAGGTTTGCATGACCGCACGGCCATGCGCTAGTGTAAACTTGATAATGTGTGTGTGTAGATGAATGACTGTCGCTCCTTAATCATTCCCCTTCCTAGTGTTGTTGACTGCTCGCGAATGGTGGATGCTATCTAGCGCCCAACAGTGCTACCTGCACACCTAGCACACGTTACAGTGCCTTTTGCAGTGCCCGCTTATACGGCACCGTGCGCAATCAGTGCGCTTTCCTGACAGCCTGTCAGTGTAGGGTGGGAATTCCCGCTTTGACTCTGCATCTGACTCGGTGCGTCTTCAGGTGCGGGCTCAAAAGCCACCGAGAGTCAGAGCGAGTCCAGTCACCAGATTCGTGGGGGTGATTCATAGGGATCCCACTAGTGTCTTGCAGCTGCACCCTGTGTCTGTTAAGAGGGCACAGCGTACTTTGGCGGCTCTGTGAAGCAACAGAGTTCGCTACTATTCCCACGGGGTGAAGTCTAACCCACATGTGAACAAGTGTCCATCCGCCATTACTCAGCAGCAGGTACCATCTCTGCATGGTGGACCCCGGGCTGCGAACGCACCTCATATCTACCTCTTCATTATTTGGTGCGTTCCGCTAGCCCTAACATGCTGTTGCTTAGTTCTATTCCTCCTATTCTGTAGATGTATTTTTTAGAGTTGATCCAACTCCTTTATCAGATACCATGCAGCAAGAAATACTGTAGATAATAATGTAGAGGTGTGACTTGAAGCTTCTGGTCTCTCAACTTTCCATATGCCACTTATAACTCTGATGTCTTCCATTGTGGCGGAGGGTAGTTTTGAGCCCCCCAGTTTCTATAACCGTGGTACCACTGTGCAATAGGCAGAGTGAGGTCAATAGTGAGCTCTTTCCATGTTACAGCTGACTGCAGCGGACAAAGAGTTGATGAAGCTGCAGACATGAAGCAATTATTAAGTGGCTTTCCCAAAATTGCAAGTTATCACCTATTCATAGGGCAGAAGAAATCATCAGAGATCCCAAGAGTAGGGCTCCAGAAGCCAGAAATCCCACCTTGTGTCTGATGTTTTCAAAAACAATATCACATTCCTCCCCTGTGTGGCAACTGTACATACGACGTATATAAAGTTCTGCCAATAAATAAAAGAAATGTGTTTGTTAAAAGGGAATTTTCCAAAAATCACAAGTTATCCTATATCCGTAGGACAGATGGGACTTTAGCGATCCCAAGAACGATGATTCAGAATCCGAGAACGTGCCCAATCGTTAATGAAGCGGAGGTGCTATGCTCAACCACAAGTTGATTCATTGACTATGGGACTGCCAGAAATATTTCTCCAGCAGTTCCGTAGAAAATGAATGTGACAGAGGTCGAGCATGACACTTCCACTCCATTAAAGATAGCTCTTTGCAGAGTCTTGTTCTTGGATTCCTGACCGCCATTATTAGGATCACTTCAATGGGCCATTTCCAATTGGCGGAGAGCCCATTAACAACAAGCTTTTCTCCCTTTAGCAGACCCAGTATGTGTAATTATTACATTGACAGCTATTCACTTGAAATCTGCTGCTTTCCGAAGAGCCTCAAATTAAAGGAATTGTCTGTGAATAAACAAACCCTTTCAGAGGCTAAATTACCGTATATTATTATTGTAAATAATATTCACTCCTATTCCCCCCCAAATAGGAGCCTTCACTTTAAGAACTCCAAAGGTCAATAAATCAGTTTCAGCATTTTTCCAGGAACAGCGCCACCCTGGTTTTGTCTGGAATTGCAGCTGACTTGAAGACTGTAATACCAGATACATCCTGTGGAAAGAGGTGGCGCTACTTTAAGGAATAAAAAAAACTATATATTTTTTTCCTAATTTCACACCAATCACTTTAATATTTTTAAATTGTCTAAGTGATCAGAATCCAAAAGTAGACAAATTATTTATTGCTACAACCATGCCAAAAAATAATCCTCGAGAGTAAATTGTTGGCTCAGACTGACGATAATTAGCTATAAAGTTGACAATCTAATTGGGGCCTGCCGTCCTTTGTTTCACGGGATTTTCAGAGACACACGCCCATTGTTAGGAAAGGGTCTCTTGGATCAGTTCATTAACCTGTTGGCTCATTTATACACCATAGTGAGTTTGTTTTCTTTTTTTTTTTGTTCTTTCTGTTGAGTAAAATGCCGGTGATGTCCATCAGTTCATTGAAGGATGATTGTTGTTGTATACTTTTAGCTGTATGGGTATTGCTGGTTTTAGTAATTAAGTGACTCGAAGAACAAAGACCCAACACTGCTGGACAGAGATCAAAGCCAAAAACTTCTGGGAAATGAGGTTCAAAGAGCCCATCAGCTGAACACCAAAGAGAGCAGGAGGCCGGGGCTTTTCTGTCCTTCAGGCCCGAACCTAGCGTGTGTATGTCGTCCTGCAGTAGTATGATTCGCTTCTCTGTTTTCTCTTTTCCTTGTGCACATGAGCTAAGATTAGGTCAAAAGGTTTCTCCAACAATGTCCCCATCCAACCTCCTGCTATGGAATCTCCAAGGAGAGTAATCCATGAAAATATCTGAAGATTTATGCTGAATGCCAGTCATACCTTGAATATATTTCCAAAGTGAAGAGGTTCTTCACATTAGACATTCCATTTTTTTTTAGAAATGTCCCAAAACGATAAGCTGAAAACAGAAGGTTCTGCTATAGGGATCCCCAGTAACTAATTTGGGAGAAAACCAAGTAGAAAATGTTCAATTCCTCCGCAGTGCCTCTGGAGAAATAAAAGATTACACAATTGCCATTCCAATTTTGTGTGGTCCAGGTAATGCATTGTGCTGGGTCCTCCAGAGAGGGAACCTCTTTCTGTTATGAACTAAACCTTAGGCCGGAGTCACACTCAACGTATAAAAAAATCGCTCCGATTTTGACAGCCGAGAATCGCACGAGTGTTCTCCATACTGTCATCCGTGTGTAATCCGTATGCAATGCGATCTTAACATGAGCTTTTTCATACAGCAGTTCTCTCGCATTGTAATACACCGTTTTAAAACCAAATATTATTCAAAACATATATATATATGTATATAAATATTAGATAGATATATAGAAGAAAAGGATAGAATAGATGGATTACATACAGTACATACATATAGAATAGGTAGATATATAGATGTGTGTGACAAATACAATTAGTATATTATGTGTGCAGCTTACTGTAAATGTATTGAATTAATAAAACAATTAAAAAAAAATGGCGTGGGCTCCTGCGCAATTTTCCAAACCAGAGAGGGAAAGCCAGCGACTGGGGGCAGATATATATAGCCTGGGAAGCAGGTAATACCCATGGAGCTTCCCAGGCTATTAATATCAGCTCACAGCTGTATATTTAGCCTTTACTGGCTATTAAAATAGTGGGCCCCCCCAAAAATGACATGGGGTCCCCCTATAATTAATAACCAGAAAAGGCTATGCAGACAGCTGTGGGCTTCATAGCCTAGGAAGTGCCAATTCCGGCACTTAGCCTCTCTCTCTTCCCACTTGCCCTGTAGCGGTGGCAAGTGGGGTAATAGTTGTGGGGTTGATGTCACCTTTGTATTGTAAGGTGTCATCAAGCCGGCTTAGTAATGGAAAGGTGTGAATAAGACACCTATCCATTACTAATCCTATAGTTGTTACAGGATTAAATAAAGATACTGCCAGAATAAATTATTTTAATGAAATATAACACTAAACACAGTTTCCCATCTTTATTGTTCAGCTAATCCATGTGACGCCCTCGTTCTCCGGTAATAAACATAAAATTATAAACCAACAATATACCATACCTGTCCGGCATTCAGTCCCACGCCGTAATCCATATCTGGGGAAAATACAGTTTGCAACAGGGACGGTGCCAAGATGCGACCGTCTCGGCTGCAAACTACTGATGAATGAATGAGATGATGCCGACGCAGCATCAGTGACTAGCGGTGCTGCCCTCCCTGCCAGCCTGACCTGCACTGAATTCTGGAGCGAGGGAGAATGTACTCTCAGTAACAGAGACATTTCACGGATCCGTATATTCCTAAACCAAGAATCTGCAAAAACCCTAGTCCATGCCCTCATCATCTCCCGCCTCGACTACTGTAACCTCCTGCTCTGTCGCCTCCACTCTAACACTCTTGCACCCCTCCAATCTATTCTAAACTCTGCTGCCCGACTAATCCACCTGTCCCCTCGCTATTCCCCGGGCTCTCCCCTCTGTCAATCCCTTCACTGGCTCCCCGTTACTCAGAGACTCCAGTACAAAACCCTAACCATGACGTACAAAGCCATCCACAACCTGTCTCCTCCATACATCTGTGACCTCGTCTCCCGGTACTTACCTACACGCAACCTCCGATCCTCACAAGATCTCCTTCTCTACTCTCCTCTTATCTCCTCTTCCCACAATCGTATACAAGATTTCTCTCGCGTATCACCCCTACTCTGGAACCCTCTACCACACACATCAGACTCTCGCCTACCATCGAAACCTTCAAAAAGAACCTGAAGACCCACCTCTTCTGACAAGCCTACAACCTGCAGTAACCACCGATCGACCAAACCACTGCACGACCAGCTCTATCCTCACCTACTGCATCCTCACCCATCCCTTGTAGATTGTGAGCCTTCGCAGGCAGGGTCCTCTCTCCTCCTGTACCAGTTGTGACTTGTATTGTTCAAGATTATTGTACTTGTTTTTATTATGTATACCCCTCCTCACATGTAAAGCGCCATGGAATAAATAGCGCTATAATAATAAATAATAATAATAATGTAGGGAAAAAAAGAAAAATTGCACCAGAATCATGAGAATTTTCAGGAAAAAGTACGGTAAGTAAAAACATCAGAAATGTCTTGTCCGTGATAAGAAAAGCTCCAAAGTGACTGAAGTGCCCACAATATTGTGAGATGACCTCCATGGGATTGCTTGGTAAGCCTTTGTCCAATATTTCATAAAATCAATTACTGCAGAGTTATAGTGATTCAACTTAATAACTATTGAGTTTTCTGGATGGTGACCAGATAGAAAGTTATTCTGTTAAGTTGTCCATACCATAAGGATCTAAAGTGTAAACTGTTTATTTTGTGCACAGACCAGACTAATACATCCAGAAACTGTCCAGAGTCTCATGTTCTGTTACTTGCCATCTGTTCTTCCGGTTTATTGCTTTCTGCCAGTACAATAGGTGCTGGAACTTGTTTCACTCATTTTCATTATACATTGTACCTGCCATAATATGCATTAAGTAAAAAGGCTCATGTCTCTGGAACCATATGGCAGCAGAAATAAAAGAGGAGAGAAAAGTGGCCACTTCTGACTTGGTGACAAGTCCTCTTTAAATATGATTTGCAGATTGTCTGCTATCTATCAAATGGGATCAAGTTTTCTGAAAGTACAGAGATCATTGAATACCCAACAACTTCCTAAGCAAATCTAAGTGTTGCTTGTATTTTTTAGTCTTCAATTCATAGCTGTAACATCACCATTTGCCACAGGAGGCTCCACTGTTCCATGTTAAGACCCTTCATACAAAGCTGCTTATGATAATACTCATTTTGTTACATTTCAGTTTACATTTTTCTTTCTGTATTTTGGGAAATATTAATTATAACTGAAACTCGTTACAATAATTACCCCGTGTATCAGTGGCTTCCAATTTGTAGTCCGCCAGCTATTGTGAGACTACAATACGAAGAATGCTGGGAGTTGTAGTTTTGCAGCAGGTGGAAAGGAATTGGTGTAGGACTATTTCTGTAGTGGGTCTAAATAAGCAAACATGCATTCTATCACTGCTATCTCCAGACCTGTAGTGAGGGGCACTGAAGACACTCATGTAGACAATGTTGGGTGAGGCTTCATCTTTCCTCCAGAAGTCATGATTCCAGGGCCCACCTTCCATCTAAATGTGGGCTTGTCCATTTTTAAATTCATCATAATCCTGGTTTATATTATTAATGTGATCCAATAGGTTATTTGTGAAGCATCCCATAAGAAACAGACTAGTGGGAAGTGACTGGTCTCACATGAGGTTGTCTTCTGCTGGACCTTCGGGTTTATTAATGTGTCAGACCCTACGCTCATTGTAGGATACTATTTTACCTTCTCAAGTTTTAGGAGAAACTTGTGCTTAGAAGTAGGGTTGAGCGAAACGGGTCGAACATTTTCAAAAGTCGCCGACTTTTGGCTAAGTCGGGGTTTCATGAAACCCGATCCGACCCCTGTGCGGGGTCGGCCATGCGGTACGCGACTTTCGCGCCAAAGTCGCGTTTCAATGACGCGAAAAGCGCCATTTCTCAGCCAATGAAGGTAAACGCAGAGTGTGGGCAGCGTGATGACATAGGTCCTGGTCCCCACCATCTTAGAGAAGGGCATTGCAGTGATTGGCTTGCTGTCTGCGACGTCACAGGGGCTATAAAGAGGCGTTCCCGCCGACCGCCATCTTACTGCTGCTGATCTGAGCTTAGGGAGAGGCTGCTGCCGCTTTGTCAGAAGCAGGGATAGCGTTAGGCAGGGTCCATTAACCACAAAACCGCTTGTGCTGCAGCGATTTGCACTGTCCAACACCACCCTCGGTGTGCAGGGACAGTGGAAGTTTTTTTTTTTTTTTTTTTCCCCTCAGCGCTGTAGCTCATTGGGCTGCCCTAGAAGGCTCCCTGATAGCTGCATTGCTGTGTGTACGCCGCTGTGCAAACCAACTGCTTTTTTCAAAGCACAAATCCTCTTGTTCCTTCCTTTCTGCACAGCTATCTTTTTTGTTTGTCCACACTTTTTATTTCATTTGTGCATCAGTCCACTCCTTATTGCTGCCTGCCATACCTGGCTGAGATTACTGCAGGCAGGGAGATAGTAGCTGCCTGCCATACCTGGCTGAGATTACTGCAGGCAGGGAGATAGTAATTGTAGGACATTCCCTGTTTTTTTTTTGTTTTTTTTTTTGGTGGGAGATTAAGATTGGCAATTTGGCATTTCTGCTAGAGTGCCATCCCTGTGTGTGCCATCTCTCTCACATAGTGGGCCATAGAAAGCCTTTTCATTTTTCTGTATTTTTTTTTGTGGGGTGTATAAATTCTCCCTGATAAAAATACAGTGGGAGATTAATATTGGCCTTTGGGCTTGTGTGCCAGTCCTGAGTGTGCCATCTCTCTCACAAATAGTGGGCCATAGAAAGCCTATTTTATTTTTTTGGGGGTTTTATAAATTCTCCCTGAAAAAAAGGGAGATTAATATTGGCCTCTGGGCTTGTGTGCCAGTCCTGAGCGTGCCATCTGTGCCAGCCCTGAGCGTGCCATCTCTCTCACAAATAGTGGGCCATAGAAAGCCTATTTATTTTTTTTTTTGGTTTTATAAATTCTCCCTGAAAAAAAGGGAGATTAATATTGGCCTCTGGGCTTGTGTGCCAGTCCTGAGCGTGCCATCTGTGCCAGCCCTGAGCGTGCCATCTCTCTCACAAATAGTGGGCCATAGAAAGCCTATTTAATTTTTTTTTTTGTTTTATAAATTTTCCCTGAAAAAAGGGAGATTAATATTGGCCTCTGGGCTTGTGTGCCAGTTGTGAGCGTGCCATCTGTGCCAGTCCTGAGCGTGCCATCTCTCTCACAAATAGTGGGCCATAGAAAGCCTATTTAAATTTTTTTTTGGTTTTATAAATTCTCCCAGAAAAAAAGGGAGATTAATATTGGCCTCTGGGCTTCTGTGCCAGTCCTGAGCGTGCCATCTGTGCCAGTCCTGAGCGTCCCATCTCTCTCACAAATAGTGGGCCATAGAAAGCCTATTTTATTTTTTTTGGGGGTTTTATAATTTCTCCCTGAAAAAAAGGGAGATTAATATTGGCCTCTGGGCTTGTGTGCCAGTTGTGAGCGTGCCATCTGTGCCAGTCCTGAGCGTGCCATCTCTCTCACAAATAGTGGGCCATAGAAAGCCTATTTAAATTTTTTTTTGGTTTTATAAATTCTCCCAGAAAAAAAGGGAGATTAATATTGGCCTCTGGGCTTGTGTGCCAGTCCTGAGCGTGCCATCTGTGCCAGCCCTGAGCGTGCCATCTCTCTCACAAATAGTGGGCCATAGAAAGCCTATTTATTTATTTTTTTTGTTTTATAAATTTTCCCTGAAAAAAGGGAGATTAATATTGGCCTCTGGGCTTGTGTGCCAGTTGTGAGCGTGCCATCTGTGCCAGTCCTGAGCGTGCCATCTCTCTCACAAATAGTGGGCCATAGAAAGCCTATTTAAATATTTTTTTGGTTTTATAAATTCTCCCAGAAAAAAAGGGAGATTAATATTGGCCTCTGGGCTTCTGTGCCAGTCCTGAGCGTGCCATCTGTGCCAGTCCTGAGCGTCCCATCTCTCTCACAAATAGTGGGCCATAGAAAGCCTATTTTATTTTTTTTTTGGGTTTTAGAAATTCTCCCTGGAAAAAAAAAGGGAGATTAATATTGCCCTTTGGGCTTGTGTGCCAGTACTAAGCGTTCCATCTCTCTCTCTCTCTCTCTCTCTCAGTCAGTGGGCCATAGAACGCCTATTTTTGGTTTTATTTGTTTTATAAATTCTCCCTGAAAAAATCATTTTATTTTATTTGGTTTCTAAATTCTTCCTGATAAAATCTTTTTTTTTTTATTATTTTTTTTTCTAAAGTCTCCCTGAAAAAAAAAAAAAAAAACAGTGGGAGATTAATATTGGCCTTTCTGCTTGTGTGCCAGTCTTGACTCCTGGGTGTGCCATCTCTCTCTCTCTCTCTCTCTCTCTCTCTCTCTCCAATTGTGGTCCATAGAAAGCCTATATTTTTTTTCCTTGATTTGGGTTCTAAAATCTACCAGAGAAAATAACTACATCAATCATTGGTAGAAAAATATTGGCCTCTGGGTTTGTGTGCCACTCCTGACTCCTGTGTGCGTCATCTCTCAGTCAGTGGGCCATAGAACGCCTATTTTTGTTTTTATTTGTTTTATAAATTCTCCCTGAAAAAATCATTTTATTTTATTTGGTTTCTAAATTCTTCCTGATAAAATCATATTTTTTTTATTATTTTTTTTTCTAAAGTCTCCCTGAAAAAAAAACAAAAAAAAAAAAAACAAAAAAAACAGTGGGAGATTAATATTGGCCTTTCTGCTTGTGTGCCAGTCTTGACTCCTGGGTGTGCCATCTCTCTCTCTCTCTCTCTCTCTCTCCAATTGTGGTCCATAGAAAGCCTACATTTTTTTTCCTTGATTTGGGTTCCAAAATCTACCAGAGAAAATAACTCCATCAATCATTGGTAGAAAAATATTGGCCTCTGGGCTTGTGTGCCACTCCTGATTCCTGTGTGCGTCATCTCTCACTCAGTGGCCCATAGAAAGCATATAGTTTGTTACATTTGTTTTCTAAATTCTCCCTGCAAAAATCTTTTTTTTTTTTTTTGGGGGGTTTCTAAAGTGTTCCTGAAAAAAATAAAAATAAAAAAAAAATAATAGTGTGACATTAATATTAACATTTGTGCTTCAGTGACAGTCCTGCGTGTGGGGCATCTCTCTAATTTGCAGCCACCAAAAAAAGAGTGTGTAACATTGGGCCTGATTTTCGCTGTGGTCTCACCAACCTGTAAAGGGGTAGCTAAATCATACTGAAGTTATAGCTCACCGTGTAAGTTGTGTGACTGCAACAAATAACGTTAGTTTGGTTACGTTTTTAAAACAATGAGGAAGTCTAGTGGAAGAGGTCGTGGCCGGGGGCGTTCATTGTCAGCTGGTAATGAGGGTAGTGGTAGTGGTGGAGCATCAGGTGGTCGTGGGGGAAAAAATATTGCACCTAAGTCTGGAGCTGTGGAGCCAGGTTCGTCGTCCGGCTACACAAGGCCTCGAACGCTCCCTTTTCTGGGATTAGGAAAACCGCTTTTAAAGCCGGAGCAGCAAGAGCAAGTTTTGGCTTATCTTGCTGACTCAGCCTCTAGCTCTTTTGCCTCATCTCGTGAAACTGGTAAAAGTAAAAGCAGCGCGTCGTTAGTGGATGTTCACGGTCAGGGACAAGTCACTTCCTTGTCCTCTTCAGCAAAAACAACAACAGAGAAGAATGCAGCAGGCGACACAACGGGTTACTCCATGGAGCTCTTTACACATACCGTCCCTGGCTTAGAAAGTGAAGCAGTTAACAGTCCATGCCCATTACAAATTGAATCTGACATGGAGTGCACTGACGCACAGCCACAGCCAGACTACTATGCTGGTCCTTTGACTCAGACCACAACATTGCCCTCGCAGGGTGCTGATCAAGAATCAGACCCTGATGAGACTATGTTGCCCCATCACGAACGCTATACCACCGAACGACACGGTGACACAGACGAAGTTGCGCAGGAGGTACAAGAAGAGTTATTAGATGACCCAGTTCTTGACCCCGATTGGCAGCCATTGGGGGAACAGGGTGCAGGCGGCAGCAGTTCTGAAGCAGAGGAGGAGGAGGGGCCGCAGCAGGCATCAACATCGCCACAGGTTCCATCTGCCGGGCCCGTATCTTGCCCAAAACGCGTGGCAAAGCCAAAACCTGGTGGAGGACAGCGTGGCCATCCGGTTAAAGCTCAGTCTGCAATGCCTGAAAAGGTATCCGATGCTAGAAAGAGTGCAGTCTGGCATTTTTTTAAACAACATCCAATTGATCAGCGCAAAGTCATCTGTCAAAAATGTTCTACTTCCTTAAGCAGAGGTCAGAATCTGAAAAGTCTCAATACTAGTTGCATGCATAGACATTTAACCACCATGCATTTGAAAGCTTGGACTAACTACCAAACGTCCCTTAAGGTTGTTGCACCCTCGGCCAATGAAGCTAGTCATCAACGCAACATCCCTTCCGGCAGTGTAGGACCACCATTTAGCGCACCACCTGCTGTATCTGTGCAGGTATCTTTGCCAGGCCAAAGCAGTCAGGGTCAGGGAATCACCAGTTTCGTAGTAGGAAACACTGCATCTAGGGCACCGGCGGCAACAATACCATCTCCCACCGTCTCTCAGTCTGCCATGTCCACCGGCACCCCCGCTAGTTCCACGATCTCCAGCTCTCCAGTCCAGCTCACCCTACATGAGACTATGGTTAGAAAAAGGAAATACTTAGCCTCGCATCCGCGTACACAGGGTTTGAACGCCCACATAGCTAGACTAATCTCGTTAGAGATGATGCCCTACCGGTTAGTTGAAAGCGAAGCTTTCAAAGACCTGATGGACTACGCTGTACCACGCTACGAGCTACCCAGTCGACACTTTTTTTCCAGAAAAGCCATCCCAGCCCTCCACCAGCATGTTAAAGAGCGCATCGTCCATGCACTCAGGCAATCTGTGAGCACAAAGGTGCACCTGACAACAGATGCATGGACCAGTAGGCATGGCCAGGGACGTTACATGTCCATCACGGCACACTGGGTAAATGTGGTGGATTCAGGGTCCACAGGGGACAGCAAGTTTGGGACAGTTCTGCCTAGCCCACGGTCTAGTAAACAGTTGTCTGTAGCCGTTCGCACCCCCTCCTCCTCCTCCTCCTCCTCCTCGTCCTCCTGCAGAAGCAAGAGCTCGTCCACAGACCGCAGTCGCACAAACACTCCATCCGCACCTGCCACTGTTGCACACCAGGTCTCCCATTATGGGGCAGCTACTGGCATACGTCAGCAGGCTGTATTGGCTATGAAGTGTTTGGGCGACAATAGACACACCGCGGAAGTTCTGTCCGAGTTCTTGCAGCAAGAAACGCAGTCGTGGCTGGGCACTGTAGATCTTGAGGCAGGCAAGGTAGTGAGTGATAACGGAAGGAATTTCATGGCTGCCATCTCCCTTTCCCAACTGAAACACATTCCTTGCCTGGCTCACACCTTAAACCTGGTGGTGCAGTGCTTCCTGAAAAGTTATCCGGGGTTATCCGACCTGCTCCTCAAAGTGCGTGGACTTTGCGCACATATCCGCCGTTCGCCTGTACACTCCAGCCGTATGCAGACCTATCAGCGTTCTTTGAACCTTCCCCAGCATCGCCTAATCATAGACGTTGCAACAAGGTGGAACTCAACACTGCACATGCTTCAGAGACTGTGCGAACAGAGGCGGGCTGTTATGTTTTTGTGGGAGGATACACATACACGGGCAGGCAGTAGGATGGCAGACATGGAGTTGTCAGGTGTGCAGTGGTCGAAGATTCAAGACATGTGTCAAGTCCTTCAGTGTTTTGAGGAATGCACACGGCTGGTTAGTGCAGACAACGCCATAATAAGCATGAGCATCCCCCTAATGCGTCTGCTGATGCAAAGTTTGACGCACATAAAGGATCAGGCGTCTGCACCAGAGGAAGAGGAAAGCCTTGATGACAGTCAGCGATTGTCTGGTCAGGGCAGTGTACATGACGAGGTACCGGGCGAAGAGGAGGTGGAGGATGAGGAGGATGATGGGGATGAGTATATTTTTAATGAGGAAGCTTTCCCGGGGGCACGGGAAATTGGTGGCGTGGCAAGGCCGGGTTCTGGTTTTTTGAGGGACACAAGTGACGTAGATTTGCCTGCAACTGCCCCTCAACCAAGCACAACCGCAGATTTGACAACGGGAACTTTGGCCCACATGGCGGATTATGCCTTGCGTATCCTCAAAAGGGACACACGCATTACAAAAATGATGAACGATGACGATTACTGGTTGGCCTGCCTCCTTGATCCTCGCTATAAAGGCAAATTGCAAAATATTATGCCACATGAGAACTTGGAACTAATATTAGCAACAAAACAATCAACTCTTGTTGACCGTTTGCTTCTGGCATTCCCTGCACACAGCGCCCGTGATCGTTCTCACACGAGCTCCAGGGGCCAGCAGACCAGAGGTGTTAGAGGGGCAGAAATCAGAAGTGGCGTTGGCCAGAGGGGTTTTCTGACCAGGTTGTGGAGTGATTTTTCTATGACCGCAGACAGGACAGGTACTGCAGCATCAATTCAAAGTGACAGGAGACAACATTTGTCCAGTATGGTTACAAACTATTTTTCATCCCTTATCGACGTTCTCCCTCAACCGTCATTCCCATTTGATTACTGGGCATCCAAATTAGACACCTGGCCAGAATTGGCAGAATATGCATTGCAGGAGCTTGCTTGCCCGGCAGCTAGTGTCCTATCAGAAAGAGTATTCAGTGCTGCAGGTTCAATACTAACAGAAAAAAGGACTCGTCTGGCTACCCAAAATGTAGATGATCTAACCTTCATTAAAATGAACCACAACTGGATTTCAAAATCTTTTGCCCCACCCTGCCCGGCTGACACCTAGCTTTCCTATGAAAAGGTCTTGCCTGTGGACTATTCTGAATGACTTTTCCAATCTCGTAATTTTCTTCACCTGATTGTCCAGCATACGACATGTTTCCACCTCACGAAATGGCCAAACTCCCCACACGGGGCCGTGCTATCGCCACTTTGCGCTTGGACCCTTGAGAGTGCTGTTTGTCTGAAGAGGTGGGTGTGGCCGCTTTTGGTCGACGGCACTGCCACTGGGTCCCTCATAGTACAATAAAGTGTCTCTGGCGGTGGTGGTGCGCACCCAACGTCAGACACACCGTTGTAATATGAGGGGCCCTGTGCCTGTAACGCCGGCCACAAGACAGTTCCCCCCCCCAGCTCAAACAGTGCTCTACCACTAGCAAAATTATCTCTCACAGCTTCACCAATGTGTAGTCTAGGCGCTGACATCCTTCAATGCCTGGCACTGACAATACCATTGTTTTGACATTTTTGTTATGTTAGGCCTTCGAAGCCTGTCTGCGGTCCCTTCTTTCTACAACTACTACACTGACCAGGCCACTGCTGGCCGTGTTACCCTGGAACCAATTTAAAAGTGCCTACAGTCAGCCCAATTTTGTTATGTTAGGCCTTCGAAGACTGTCTGCCGTCACTCCTTCCACTAGACTTCCACTGACCATACACTGCTGCCCATGTACCCCTGGAACCAATTTAAAGTGCCTACAGCCAGCCCAATTTTGTTATGTTAGGCCTTCGAAGCCTGTCTGCGGTCACTCCTTCCACTAGACTTCCACTGACCAGACCACTGCTGCCCGTGTACCCCTGGAACCAATTTAAAAGTGCCTACAGCCAGCCCAAGTTTGTTATGTTAGGCCTTGGAAGCCTGTCTGCGGTCACTCCTTCCACTAGACTTCCACTGACCAGACCACTGCTGCCCGTGTACCCCTGGAACCAATTTAAAAGTGCCTACAGCCAGCCCAAGTTTGTTATGTTAGGCCTTGGAAGCCTGTCTGCGGTCACTCCTTCCACTAGACTTCCACTGACCAGACCACTGCTGCCCGTGTACCCCTGGAACCAATTTAAAAGTGCCTACAGCCAGCCCAAGTTTGTTATGTTAGGCCTTCGAAGCCTGTCTGCGGTCCATTCTTTCAACTACTACTACACTGACCAGGTCACTGCTGCCCGTGTACCCCTGGAACCAATTTAAAAGTGCCTACAGCCAGCCCAAGTTTGTTATGTTAGGCCTTGGAAGCCTGTCTGCGGTCACTCCTTCCACTAGACTTCCACTGACCAGACCACTGCTGCCCGTGTACCCCTGGAACCAATTTAAAAGTGCCTACAGCCAGCCCAAGTTTGTTATGTTAGGCCTTGGAAGCCTGTCTGCGGTCACTCCTTCCACTAGGCCTCCACTGACCACACCACTGCTGTCCGTGTACCCCTGGAACCAATTTAAAATTGCCTACAGCCATGTGTTATTATTTTAGGCCTTCGATGCCTGTCTGCGGTCACTCCTTCCACTAGGCCTCCACTGACCACACCACTGCTGTCCGTGTACCCCTGGAACCAATTTAAAATTGCCTACAGCCAGCCCAATTTTTTTATTTTAGGCCTTCGATGCCTGTCTGCGGTCCATTCTTTCAACTACTACTACACTGACCAGGTCACTGCTGCCCGTGTACCCCTGGAACCAATTTAAAATTGCCTACAGCCATGTGTTATTATTTTAGGCCTTCGATGCCTGTCTGCGGTCACTCCTTCCACTAGGCCTCCACTGACCACACCACTGCTGTCCGTGTACCCCTGGAACCAATTTAAAATTGCCTACAGCCAGCCCAATTTTTTTATTTTAGGCCTTCGATGCCTGTCTGCGGTCCATTCTTTCAACTACTACTACACTGACCAGGTCACTGCTGCCCGTGTACCCCTGGAACCAATTTAAAATTGCCTACAGCCATGTGTTATTATTTTAGGCCTTCGATGCCTGTCTGCGGTCACTCCTTCCACTAGGCCTCCACTGACCACACCACTGCTGTCCGTGTACCCCTGGAACCAATTTAAAATTGCCTACAGCCATGTGTTTTTATTTTAGGCCTTCGATGCCTGTCTGCGGTCCATTCTTTCAACTACTACTACACTGACCAGGGCACTGCTGGCCGTGTACCCCTGGAACCAACATCAGAAAATATAAAAATAAGTATTTTGCTTATAAAAAAGAAAATACTGGTGAGATATCAAATGCAGACATTTTAACATTAAAAACAAACACACAACTAAAATCTGGTACAGTACTAAAAATGGCCACCAGCTACAATTACTTTCTCCTGCAAGTAGTTAACTGAAAGTTTTTTTAAATTGAAAACACACATATGGCATCCACCGAGTGTTGTCCTGTCGCGTCTTCTTTATATTATTGCCGAGAAGATGCAAAATAATGAAAATAATAAAATCATTAATTACCAAAATAATAGAGAAAGTCAACACCACATTGCAAATAAACATTCATTCCAAATAAAGAAGCAGGGCGCGTCCGAGGGTGAGTATATACCTAATAAGAATCTAATCACCCTCGGACGCGCAATGCTTATTTCCAACAGCCTTCCTTCCTAAGAATCATCCCTTCCGTGGTGTAGAGAGACGTTGTGTTACACTCCAAGGTGTTCCCCAGGTTGCCTTTCCTGAGCTTCGATCTACCGGCTCTCGTTTAGTAGTTGTTGGAAACTACGCTGCATTAGGCCTTCAAATTGGGTATGGGGTGTAGAGAGATGGTGTGTTCCACTCCAAGGTGTTCCCCAGGTTGCCTTTCCTGAGCTTCGATCTTCCGGCTCTCGTTTAGTAGTTCTTGGAAACTACACTGCATTAGGCCTTCAAATTGGGTATGGGGTGTAGAGAGAGGGTGTGTTACACTCCAAGGTGTTCCCCAGGTTGCCTTTCCTGAGCTTCGATATTCCGGCTCTCGTTTAGTAGTTGTCGGAAACTACGCTGCATTAGGCCTACAAATTGGGTATGGGGTGTAGAGAGAGGGTGTGTTACACTCCAAGGTGTTCCCCAGGTTGCCTTTCCTGAGCTTCGATCTTCATGCTCTCGTTTAGTAGTTGTCGGAAACTACGCTGCATTAGGCCTACAAATTGGGTATGGGGTGTAGAGAGAGGGTTTGTTACACTCCAAGGTGTTCCCCAGGTTGCCTTTCCTGAGCTTCGATCTTCCGGCTCTCGTTTAGTAGTTGTTGGAAACTACGCTGCATTAGGCCTTCAAATTGGGTATGGGGTGTAGCGAGAGGGTGTGTTACACTCCAAGGTGTTCCCCAGGTTGCCTTTCCTGAGCTTCGATCTTCCGGCTCTCGTTTAGTAGTTCTTGGAAACTACACTGCATTAGACCTTCAAATTGGGTATGGGGTGTAGAGAGAGGGTGTGTTACACTCTAAGGTGTTCCCCAGGTTTCCTTGCCATTGCTTCGGTCTTCCGACTCTCGTTTAGTAGTTGTAGAAAAGTACACTGCATTAGGCCATACAAAATGGGTATGGGGTGGAGAGAGATGGTGTGTTACACTCCAAGGTGTTCCCCAGGTTGCCTTTCCTGAGCTTCTATCTTCAGGCTCTCATTAAATTGTGGTTAAATGGAACAACTGCATTTGGCGTACTAGTTGGTTTGGGGCCTACTATCGGTGTCTGCCACTCCTTGCTGTTCTCCTCCACTGAACAAAGCTGTGCCGCCTGTTTACTACGGTTGCCAATTTTGAACTGCATTTCGACTACTTACTGATTTGGCCCTACTCTCTGTGTCAGCCTCTCATTCCAGTTGTCCTCCACTGCAATGCCCCCTGGTTATTCCTGTGTTACCAATTTTGAACTGCATTTAGCCCACTTTCTTCTTTGGGCCTATATCTGTGTTTCCACTTCATCGTGCCCATTGCCCAGCCAGTGATAGATGAGTCTGCTGGTACATTGACCCATAACGCAACATTCCCCGTGCACGCTACACAACAACATTGTGACCCTGCTGAAAGTCAGGTTGCTCTTCCCGCATACCATACCACCTTACACGGGGACAAAGAGGAAGGTGCAGATGAAAGTGCAGGTTCCTTCATCAGGTGGGGGGAGGAATACTAGTTGGCGACGTCACTGGCACAGGGCCTCTCATAGTACGCAAAAGTGTTGCTGCCGGTGGGAGGCGCCCCCGCCGTGCAAACACACCGCTGTACTTTGAGGGGCCCTGTGCCAGTGCCAATGCCAACGAGTGGGCCCCCCCTGCTTGCTCAGGTTCACAGCACTTGCAAAGTTGAAATACTTACCTCTCCCTGCTCCACTGCCGTGACGTGGTCCAGATTTCCTGGGCCCACTAATTACTTGAACCAGCCCTACCCCCCACAACTTTAGCCAAATGACCCCCAATTTCAAATGCCTTCCAATTATTATAAGGTAAATTACGCTTGACAAGCTTCATTAAGAAGAATGGATGGTTTTGACATTAAAATGGGCACTCTAGGTGTTTTCCTGGCCCCCACTCACTGCCGACTATGCTGCCCCATTGACTTGCATTGGGTTTCGTGTTTCGGTCGATCCCGACTTTACGTCATAATCGGCCGATTTCACTCGACCCGACTTTGGACATAGTCGGGTTTCGCAAAACCCGGCTCGACTCTAAAAAGGTCAAGGTCGCTCAACTCTACTTAGAAGACCAATTCCCAACACGGGTCTACTGATAAAACCCACTGACTGAAATCGTCCAGTCTACTTGACAGACTACTTCCTAACCAGAGGAAAATAGGAAAGAAAGTAGGTTCTAAGGCAAGAGCAAAATGAGATTCCCTCCTGGTGGTTATTCATATCGCTTCTCCATCTGGGTACCATTAACATGCTGCGTGTTGGTCCTTCTTATCTCTTGCAGTTTTGTGGGTTTCTTTCTCCTTCTGTTTTGGGTAGTGTAGATATCCCTGTAGTGGATAAGTAGAGTACAGTTTCAGACTACGAGCCTTCTTCTTTCATGAACACCGTAGGAGTCATCTTGACACTTTCTCTGACATTTACACCCTTCTGTATTATGTATGGGACAGGCCAAAAATGGTTTTGAACCTTTGTGAACACTTTGCATTTCATGTGAGCTAGAAGTGCAACATTTCCTATCTTATACTAACATACACCCAATGAAGTTAAAAAAAAAAAAAAAAGATTCATGGTGGAGCAGATCTCCAGAAATTCATACGGTGCCAGCCTACTGAGCTACATTGCAACAGTACAGTGTTCATTTTAGGAAATAGTCACGTATCAAAGTCAAACATCAGAACTACTCTGTCTGATACCTCATTCTGATACTTGACTCTGATACCTGACTTTCAGATATCAAAGTCAAACATCAGAAATACTCTGTCTGATACCTGATTCTGATACTTGAGTCTGATACCTGAGTTTGATACATGAGTCTGATACATAACATAGTAACATAGTAACATAGTTAGTAAGGCCGAAAAAAAGACATTTGTCCATCCAGTTCAGCCTATATTCCCTCATAATAAATCCCCAGATCTACGTCCTTCTACAGAACCTAATAATTGTAAGATACAATATTGTTCTGCTCCAGGAAGACATCCAGGCCTCTCTTGAACCCCTCGACTGAGTTCACCGTCACCATCTCCTCAGACAAGCAATTCCAGATTCTCACCGCCCTAGCAGTAAAGAATCCTCTTCTATGTTGGTGGAAAAACCTTCTCTCCTCCAGACGCAAAGAATGCCCCCTTGTGCCCGTCACCTTCCTTGGTATAAACAGATCCTCAGCGAGATATTTGTATTGTCCCCTTATATACTTATACATGGTTATTAGATCGCCCCTCAGTCGTCTTTTTTCTAGACTAAATAATCCTAATTTCGCTAATCTATCTGGGTATTGTATTTCTCCCATCCCCTTCATTAATTTTGTTGCCCTCCTTTGTACTCTCTCTAGTTCCATTATATCCTTCCTGAGCACCGGTGCCCAAAACTGGACACAGTACTCCATGTGCGGTCTAACTAGGGATTTGTACAGAGGCAGTATACTGCTCTCATCATGTGTATCCAGACCTCTTTTAATGCACTCCATGATCCTGTTTGCCTTGGCAGCTGCTGCCTGGCACTGGCTGCTCCAGGTAACTTTATCATTAACTAGGATCCCCAAGTCCTTCTCCCTGTCAGATTTACCCAGTGGTTTCCCGTTCAGTGTGTAATGGTGATATTGATTCCTTCTTCCCATGTGTATAACCTTACATTTATCTTTGTTAAACCTCATCTGCCACCTTTCAGCCCAAGTTTCCAACTTATCCAGATCCATCTGTAGCAGAATACTATCTTCTCTTGTATGCTTTACATAGTTTTGTATCATCTGCAAATATCGATATTTTACTGTGTAAACCTTCTACCAGATCATTAATGAATATGTTGAAGAGAACAGGTCCCAATACTGACCCCTGCGGTACCCCACTGGTCACAGCGACCCAGTTAGAGACTATACCATTTATAACCACCCTCTGCTTTCTATCACTAAGCCAGTTACTAACCCATTTACACACATTTTCCCCCAGACCAAGCATGACTGATACATTAATCTGATACCTGAGTCTGATACCTGACTTTGATACCTTAGTCTGATACCTGAGTCTGATACCTGACTTTGATACCTTAGTCTGATACCCGAGTCTGATACCTGACCTTGATACCTGATTCTGATACCTGACTCTGATACTTGAGTCTGATACCTGACTCTGATACTTGAGTCTGATACCTAACTCTGATAACTCACTTTGATACTTGAGTCTGATACCTGAGTTTGATACCTGAGTCTGATACCTGACTTTGATACCTGACTCTGATACCTGAGTCTGATACCTGACTCTGATACTTGAGTCTGATACCTGACTCTTATAACTCACTCTGATACTTGAGTCTGATACCTGAGTTTGATACCTGAGTCTGATACTTGACTTTCATACCTTAGTCTGATACCTGACTTTGATACCTTAGTCTGATACCTGACTCTGATACCTGACTCTGATACCTGACTCTGATACCTGAGTCTGATACCTGACTCTGATACTTGAGTCTTATACCTGCTCTGATACTTGAGTCTGATACCTGACTCTGATAACTCACTCTGATACTTGAGTCTGATACCTGAGTTTGATACCTGAGTCTGATACCTGACTTTGATACCGTAGTCTGTTACCTGACTTTGATACCTGATTCTGATACCTGACTCTGATACCTGACTCTGATACCTGACTCTGATACCTGACTCTGATAACTCACTCTGATACTTGAGTCTGATACCTGACTCTTATACCTGAACACTGTACAACAGGGAAAAAATGGATCATGGACATCTGGCACCTGTGCATCTGCTCAACAAGGTCAGTGACTAAGGGTCGTCTTCTAGTGTCCTAAATATAGGACAGAAGTGGCGAACCTTACAGCCCACTTTCTGGCAGATGCCCACATGATGTATTCACCTGGTAACAGATCTGCTTCTGCAATGCCTTGTGAGTTCTGGCCAGGGCTCATTGTCCAGGTGGGTGGTCAAGCGGTCATTTTATCATTGTGTATGCTGAGAGGACAAGTTCAACTGAGATATCCAGGCTCTGCCAGTGCGGTTGTAGTGCAATATTTTCTCAGTAGCATCATTGTTCAAAAGCCAAGAAGAAGGTTGCGTCAGAAAGTTAAACTCATCAAGGTTTCCTGGAAAGGAGGACTGTATCAGCAGCAATGTTCACAGTATCCTTCATGTTGCCCGCCATGTAATTACGCCCAGCATTATCAGAAATGACACAGCTGCAATGGTGGAACAACTTCTCTTGGTACCCATGACAAGATTATTTTTTTTTCCAAAGTGTCCCGCTGCCCTTTCAGGAGTTCAGAATAATAGATGTTAGATTGAACCTCAATCATTGTACGCAGATGCACTTTTTACTCAAAAAGTTTATTATTATTTTTTTAAATCCATATATTGTGACCTAAGGGTGCACTTTTACTTTTGGATGAAGATCATCTTATTGGTCTATCCCATTCTAACTCATAATAACCTGTGAAGGCAAAGAGAAAAAGATCTAGGACACAGCGAGCAATACTCATAATTCAGATATCTAACCCCAAAATTAATTTGGGTCTCAGACCAGACCTCCTAGTCCCAGCCCCTAAACCCAAACATAAATACAGAACATGGGCATTTACTTACCACTCATTGCTCTCATGTCCTGTTTGGTGTTAGGACCCAGGGTGATGGCGCCTGGAAGAGAAAGGACCTTGGTCCAGAGACAATGTTATATTTTAGATTATGCAAATCAAATCTAATAAATATTGGTTAAATGTCTTAAAAAAAGAGGGTCTGGTGAATACAGACCCCACCAGGTGGACCACTGTCATTATATCTAATATTTGTAATTGCTCTGCTGTTGTATGTGTCCTAATACTTTTGGACTATCTCCTGATGTTACAGATTCCACGGTTGGGAACCCTAGGAATAAACAACGCTGTGGTTTGTAGCAGGAAATGCCGTCAGCGCCGTTCCACTTATTACCCGGGTAAACAAAACGCATAAATCGTGCTGAGCTGAGGTGCTGCTCTGAATTATCCTAAAACTAAACGCCATTAAGTTAAAATGGCAAATTGTACTTTTCCTAACTTCTGTAATATGCCCTTGGATTAGAGCTTCCGTCAGGATGGTTTCTAATTTTCGCCTATTCAGAGAACCTGCTAGGTAGTTCTGTTATAACTAGGTGAAATCTATGAGTAGATGTGTAACCACTAAGCTCTGTGTCTCAATAATGTCTGTAATCTGTTGTTTAGCTACCAAGCTATGTGCCCCAAATCCTAAGTGTAACTGACAAGCTCTCTACTTCAATTCTGAGGTACAGCTGCCAAGCGTCATGACTCAACTCTGATGTGTGACCAGGGCCGGCGTCAGCACCCGGCATACCCAGGCAAGTGCCGGGGTCCTGGTGAGATAGGTGGAGCCCATTCAGGGCCAGCGTTAGGGGCAGGCAGCTGCCTAGGGCCCCTGCTCCCGCAGGGGCCCTCAGCTAGCGGCACACCAGCAGCCGCCATGGGGCCTCTGTGAGGCAGGGGGGCCTGCCTGTCGCCAGCGCCTACTCCCCTGCTGCCGCATTGAACTATACCGGCGTCTGCCGGTAAAGTTCAAAGCAAATGATGGAGGAGAGAGCATCACCTGACTTTCCCCCTACCATCATTCCCCACTCTGCCTCTGACACTGCCGTTGCGGGTTCGCGATGACGTCATCACACACTCGCTGTGTGTCAGGCAGTGCACTGGCAGCCGCCGAGACCAGAGAAGGGAGCAGCGCGGGCACGTTGAGAGGTGAGGAGTGTTTTTTTTTTTTGTAACTATAAGTGAGTACTGGACTATGGGGTCATTCTTGGGGGGGGGGAAGGGGCTGTGCTGTATACTACATGTCTGTGCTATATACTACATGGGCCGTGTTATATACTACATGGGCTGTGCTATACACTATATGGGCTGTTATATGCTATGTGGGCTGTGCTGTATACTACATGTCTGTGCTATATACTACATGGGCCGTGTTATATACTATGTGGCTGTGCTATATACTATATGGGCTGTTATATGCTACGTGGGCTGTGCTATATACTACATGGCTGTTCTATATACTGCGTGGGTCATGTTATATACTATGTGGGCTGTCTTATATAATATGTGGCTGTGCTATATACTATATGGGCTGTTATATGCTACGTGGGCTGTGCTATATATTACAAGGCTGCGTTGGGTACAGCCGGGACCAGCTGCTTGGAAAGAATCACCAAACCAGGGATTCAAGCTTGAGGAGGCTAATTTGCATATTCCAGGTGCCTTCTGGGAAAAGCGAAGAGTCTCCCTAAGCTAGAAGATCGTTGGGTACAGCCGGGACCAGCTGCTTGGAAAGAATCACCAAACCAGGGATTCAAGCTTGAGGAGGCTAATTTGCATATTCCAGGTGCCTTCTGGGAAAAGCGAAGAGTCTCCCTAAGCTAGAAGATCGTTGGGTACAGCCGGGACCAGCTGCTTGGAAAGAATCACCAAACCAGGGATTCAAGCTTGAGGAGGCTAATTTGCATATTCCAGGTGCCTTCTGGGAAAAGCGAAGAGTCTCCCTAAGCTAGAAGATCGTTGGGTACAGCCGGGACCAGCTGCTTGGAAAGAATCACCAAACCAGGGATTCAAGCTTGAGGAGGCTAATTTGCATATTCCAGGTGCCTTCTGGGAAAAGCAAAGAGTCTCCCTAAGCTAGAAGATCGTTGGGTACAGCCGGGACCAGCTGCTTGGAAAGAATCACCAAACCAGGGATTCAAGCTTGAGGAGGCTAATTTGCATATTCCAGGTGCCTTCTGGGAAAAGCGAAGAGTCTCCCTAAGCTAGAAGATCGTTGGGTACAGCCGGGACCAGCTGCTTGGAAAGAATCACCAAACCAGGGATTCAAGCTTGAGGAGGCTAATTTGCATATTCCAGGTGCCTTCTGGGAAAAGCGAAGAGTCTCCCTAAGCTAGAAGATCGTTGGGTACAGCCGGGACCAGCTGCTTGGAAAGAATCACCAAACCAGGGATTCAAGCTTGAGGAGGCTAATTTGCATATTCCAGGTGCCTTCTGGGAAAAGCGAAGAGTCTCCCTAAGCTAGAAGATCGTTGGGTACAGCCGGGACCAGCTGCTTGGAAAGAATCACCAAACCAGGGATTCAAGCTTGAGGAGGCTAATTTGCATATTCCAGGTGCCTTCTGGGAAAAGCGAAGAGTCTCCCTAAGCTAGAAGATCGTTGGGTACAGCCGGGACCAGCTGCTTGGAAAGAATCACCAAACCAGGGATTCAAGCTTGAGGAGGCTAATTTGCATATTCCAGGTGCCTTCTGGGAAAAGCGAAGAGTCTCCCTAAGCTAGAAGATCGTTGGGTACAGCCGGGACCAGCTGCTTGGAAAGAATCACCAAACCAGGGATTCAAGCTTGAGGAGGCTAATTTGCATATTCCAGGTGCCTTCTGGGAAAAGCGAAGAGTCTCCCTAAGCTAGAAGATCGTTGGGTACAGCCGGGACCAGCTGCTTGGAAAGAATCACCAAACCAGGGATTCAAGCTTGAGGAGGCTAATTTGCATATTCCAGGTGCCTTCTGGGAAAAGCGAAGAGTCTCCCTAAGCTAGAAGATCGTTGGGTAAAGCCGGGACCAGCTGCTTGGAAAGAATCACCAAACCAGGGATTCAAGCTTGAGGAGGCTAATTTGCATATTCCAGGTGCCTTCTGGGAAAAGCGAAGAGTCTCCCTAAGCTAGAAGATCGTTGGGTACAGCCGGGACCAGCTGCTTGGAAAGAATCACCAAACCAGGGATTCAAGCTTGAGGAGGCTAATTTTCATATTCCAGGTGCCTTCTGGGAAAAGCGAAGAGTCTCCCTAAGCTAGAAGATCGTTGGGTACAGCCGGGACCAGCTGCTTGGAAAGAATCACCAAACCAGGGATTCAAGCTTGAGGAGGCTAATTTGCATATTCCAGGTGCCTTCTGGGAAAAGCGAAGAGTCTCCCTAAGCTAGAAGATCGTTGGGTACAGCCGGGACCAGCTGCTTGGAAAGAATCACCAAACCAGGGATTCAAGCTTGAGGAGGCTAATTTGCATATTCCAGGTGCCTTCTGGGAAAAGCGAAGAGTCTCCCTAAGCTAGAAGATCGTTGGGTACAGCCGGGACCAGCTGCTTGGAAAGAATCACCAAACCAGGGATTCAAGCTTGAGGAGGCTAATTTGCATATTCCAGGTGCCTTCTGGGAAAAGCGAAGAGTCTCCCTAAGCTAGAAGATCGTTGGGTACAGCCGGGACCAGCTGCTTGGAAAGAATCACCAAACCAGGGATTCAAGCTTGAGGAGGCTAATTTGCATATTCCAGGTGCCTTCTGGGAAAGCGAAGAGTCTCCCTAAGCTAGAAGATCGTTGGGTACAGCCGGGAGCAGCTGCTTGGAAAGAATCACCAAACCAGGGATTCAAGCTTGAGGAGGCTAATTTGCATATTCCAGGTGCCTTCTGGGAAAAGTGAAGAGTCTCCCTAAGCTAGAAGATCGTTGGGTACAGCCGGGACCAGCTGCTTGGAAAGAATCACCAAATTAGGGATTCAAGCTTGAGGAGGCTAATTTGCATATTCCAGGTGCCTTCTGGGAAAAGCGAAGAGTCTCCCTAAGCTAGAAGATCGTTGGGTACAGCAGGGACCAGCTGCTTGGAAAGAATCACCAAACCAGGGATTCAAGCTTGAGGAGGCTAATTTGCATATTCCAGGTGCCTTCTGGGAAAAGCGAAGAGTCTCCCTAAGCTAGATCATTGGGTACAGCCGGGACCAGCTGCTTGGAAAGAATCACCAAACCAGGGATTCAAGCTTGAGGAGGCTAATTTGCATATTCCAGGTGCCTTCTGGGAAAAGCGAACAGTCTCCCTAAGCTAGAAGATCGTTGGGTACAGCCGGGACCAGCTGCTTGGAAAGAATCACCAAACCGCGCGCCGTAATTTTTGCCTGTAGGACATTATTGCAAGAGAGCTTGGCTGAGTAGATTACACAAGAAGGAAAACACACAGCAAGTCAGCAGGATCTAGGAGCAACATGGCAGATGTGACAACCTACATGGTGAGCTGCAGCATGTGCTACATGTTCACAGATCGACCAGAAGAAGAATTAAATTTCACCTGTCAGAAGTGTAGACTAGTGGCCCTTTTAGAAGAAAAGGTGCGGGGTCTGGAAGAAAGAATAGCAACTTTGAAACTCATCAAAGAGAATGAAGACTTTCTAGACAGAACAGAAGCATCTCTACTGGTCACAGAAGGTGAAAAAAGTGTCAGAGAACCTCCAAAAGCAGATGAGTGGAAGCATGTGACCAAAAGAAGCAAGAAGACCATGGAGAAATCACCAACCACACAACTGAAGAACCGATATCAAATCTTTGTAGAGGATGAAGATGGCACACCTAAGGATGAAGCAATACCAGCAAGCAAAAAAGAAAAGGGCACACAGCAACAAGTGACAGCAAAAAGTACAGCCAAGAAGCAATGAAGAGTGGTGGTGGTGGGAGACTCACTACTGAGAGGCAGAGAAGCAGCCATCTGCAGACCGGACATAACTGCAAGAGAAGTATGCTGCCTTCCAGGTGCGATGATCAAGGATGTGACCGATAGGATACCAAAGCTCTTCAACTCCAAGGACGTCCACCCTTTTCTTCTGATACATGTTGGCACCAATGACACGGCAAGGAAGGACCTACCGACAATCTGCAAAGACTTTGAAGAGTTGGGGAAGAAAGTAAAGGAACTGGATGCACAGGTAGTTTTTTCTTCTATCCTTCCAGTAGACGGGCATGGCACCAGGAGATGGAACAGGATCCTTGATGCAAACAACTGGCTAAGACGATGGTGCAGACAACAAGGATTCGGATTCCTGGACCACGGTGTGAATTACTTGTACGATGGACTCCTCGCCAGAGACGGACTACACCTCAACAAACCTGGGAAACACACATTCGCCAGAAGACTCGCTACACTCATCAGGAGGGCGTTAAACTAGAAGAAGAGGGGACGGGAAGAAAAACATTAGACTTGAACAAAGAAGATCCAGGAAAACATACTCAGAAGGGAGGTAAGAACATTTCTAAAACAATCCACAGCGAGGAGATTGGAACAAAACAAAATCCTCTAAACTGCATGCTCGCAAACGCCAGAAGCCTGACAAACAAGATGGAAGAACTAGAAGCAGAAATATCTACAGGTAACTTTGACATAGTGGGAATAACCGAGACATGGTTAGATGAAAGCTATGACTGGGCAGTTAACTTACAGGGTTACAGTCTGTTTAGAAAGGATCGTAAAAATCGGAGAGGAGGAGGGGTTTGTCTCTATGTAAAGTCTTGTCTAAAGTCCACTTTAAGGGAGGATATTAGCGAAGGAAATGAGGATGTCGAGTCCATATGGGTCGAAATTCATGGAGGGAAAAATGGTAACAAAATTCTCATTGGGGTCTGTTACAAACCCCCAAATATAACAGAAACCATGGAAAGTCTACTTCTAAAGCAGATAGATGAAGCTGCAACCCATAATGAGGTCCTGGTTATGGGGGACTTTAACTACCCGGATATTAACTGGGAAACAGAAACCTGTGAAACCCATAAAGGCAACAGGTTTCTGCTAATAACCAAGAAAAATTATCTTTCACAATTGGTGCAGAATCCAACCAGAGGAGCAGCACTTTTAGACCTAATACTGTCTAATAGACCTGACAGAATAACAAATCTGCAGGTGGTCGGGCATCTAGGAAATAGCGACCACAATATTGTACAGTTTCACCTGTCTTTCACTAGGGGGACTTGTCAGGGAGTCACAAAAACACTGAACTTTAGGAAGGCAAAGTTTGACCAGCTTAGAGATGCCCTTAATCTGGTAGACTGGGACAATATCCTCAGAAATAAGAATACAGATAATAAATGGGAAATATTTAAGAACATCCTAAATAGGCAGTATAAGCGGTTTATACCTTGTGGGAATAAAAGGACTAGAAATAGGAAAAACCCAATGTGGCTAAACAAAGAAGTAAGACAGGCAATCAACAGTAAAAAGAAAGCATTTGCACTACTAAAGCAGGATGGCACCATTGAAGCTCTAAAAAACTATAGGGAGAAAAATACTTTATCTAAAAAACTAATTAAAGCTGCCAAAAAGGAAACAGAGAAGCACATTGCTAAGGAGAGTAAAACTAATCCCAAACTGTTCTTCAACTATATCAATAGTAAAAGAATAAAAACTGAAAATGTAGGCCCCTTAAAAAATAGTGAGGAAAGAATGGTTGTAGATGACGAGGAAAAAGCTAACATATTAAACACCTTCTTCTCCACGGTATTCACGGTGGAAAATGAAATGCTAGGTGAAATCCCAAGAAACAATGAAAACCCTATATTAAGGGTCACCAATCTAACCCAAGAAGAGGTGCGAAACCGGCTAAATAAGATTAAAATAGATAAATCTCCGGGTCCGGATGGCATACACCCACGAGTACTAAGAGAACTAAGTAATGTAATAGATAAACCATTATTTCTTATTTTTAGGGACTCTATAGCGACAGGGTCTGTTCCGCAGGATTGGCGCATAGCAAATGTGGTGCCAATATTCAAAAAGGGCTCTAAAAGTGAACCTGGAAATTATAGGCCAGTAAGTCTAACCTCTATTGTTGGTAAAATATTTGAAGGGTTTCTGAGGGATGTTATTCTGGATTATCTCAATGAGAATAACTGTTTAACTCCATATCAGCATGGGTTTATGAGAAATCGCTCCTGTCAAACCAATCTAATCAGTTTTTATGAAGAGGTAAGCTATAGGCTGGACCACGGTGAGTCATTGGACGTGGTATATCTCGATTTTTCCAAAGCGTTTGATACCGTGCCGCACAAGAGGTTGGTACACAAAATGAGAATGCTTGGTCTGGGGGAAAATGTGTGTAAATGGGTTAGTAACTGGCTTAGTGATAGAAAGCAGAGGGTGGTTATAAATGGTATAGTCTCTAACTGGGTCGCTGTGACCAGTGGGGTACCGCAGGGGTCAGTATTGGGACCTGTTCTCTTCAACATATTCATTAATGATCTGGTAGAAGGTTTACACAGTAAAATATCGATATTTGCAGATGATACAAAACTATGTAAAGCAGTTAATACAAGAGAAGATAGTATTCTGCTACAGATGGATCTGGATAAGTTGGAAACTTGGGCTGAAAGGTGGCAGATGAGGTTTAACAATGATAAATGTAAGGTTATACACATGGGAAGAAGGAATCAATGTCACCATTACACAGTGAATGGGAAACCACTGGGTAAATCTGACAGGGAGAAGGACTTGGGGATCCTAGTTAATGATAAACTTACCTGGAGCAGCCAGTGCCAGGCAGCAGCTGCCAAGGCAAACAGGATCATGGGGTGCATTAAAAGAGGTCTGGATACACATGATGAGAGCATTATACTGCCTCTGTACAAATCCCTAGTTAGACCGCACATGGAGTACTGTGTCCAGTTTTGGGCACCGGTGCTCAGGAAGGATATAATGGAACTAGAGAGAGTACAAAGGAGGGCAACAAAATTAATAAAGGGGATGGGAGAACTACAATACCCAGATAGATTAGCGAAATTAGGATTATTTAGTCTAGAAAAAAGACGACTGAGGGGCGATCTAATAACCATGTATAAGTATATAAGGGGACAATACAAATATCTCGCTGAGGATCTGTTGATACCAAGGAAGGTGACGGGCACAAGGGGGCATTCTTTGCGTCTGGAGGAGAGAAGGTTTTTCCACCAACATAGAAGAGGATTCTTTACTGTTAGGGCAGTGAGAATCTGGAATTGCTTGCCTGAGGAGGTGGTGATGGCGAAGTCAGTCGAGGGGTTCAAGAGAGGCCTGGATGTCTTCCTGGAGCAGAACAATATTGTATCATACAATTAGGTTCTGTAGAAGGACGTAGATCTGGGGATTTATTATGATGGAATATAGGCTGAACTGGATGGACAAATGTCTTTTTTCGGCCTTACTAACTATGTTACTATGTTACTATGTTATATGCTGTGTGGGCTGTTATATACTACATGGCTGTGTTATATGCTACGTGGCTGTGCTATATACTATGTGGCTGTGTTATATACTACATGGCTGTGTTATATGCGATCATGAATCGTGGTATGTGTTAAAGGGGGGGCCCACTGAGGCTCTTTCGCTCGGGGCCCTCAAAAACCTGGAGCTGGCCCTGTGTGTGACCTCCAAGCTCTGTGCCTCAAGTAAGATGTGTAACTGTCAAACTCTGTGCCCTAACTCTGATGGGTAACTAACAAGTTCTGTGCCTCTATTGTGATGTGTAACTGCTAACTTACAGCATGTGCCTCAACTCAATTGTGTAATTTCCAAGCTCTGTCCTTCAATTCTGATTTGTAGCTACAGAGCTCTGTGTTTCAACTCCGATGTATAACCCCCAAGCTTTGTTCCGCAAGTAACATGTGCAATTGTCAAGCTTTATGCCTAAACACTGGTGTGTAACTGCCAAGCTCTATATCTTAGTTTTGATTTATAGCTGCCAAGCATTGTGCCTCAAATAATGTGTAACCATTATATCTTATCTTTGATGTGTAACCAGCCAGCTCTAAGCCTCAGCTATTGTGTAAGTTCCAAGTTCTGTGCCTCAGCTCTGATGTTTAACCACCAAGCTCTGTGCCTCAACTGTGATGTATAATGACCAAGCTCTGTGCCTCAACTCTGATGTTTAACCACCAAGCTCAGTGCCTCAACTCTGATTTTTAACCACCAAGCTCTGTGCCTCAACTCTGATGTGTAACCACCAAGCTCTGTGCCTCAACTCTGATGTGTAACCACCAAGCTCTGTGCCTCAACTCTGGTGTTTAACCACCAAGCTCTGTGCCTCAACTCTGATGTTTAACCACCAAGCTCTGTGCCTCAACTCTGATGTTAAACCACCAAGCTCTGTGTCTCAACTGTTATGTGTAACCACTAAGCTCCTTTCCACAACTCTGATGTGCAGCCACCAAGTTCTCAACTAACATATGTAATTGCCAACCTCCTTGCCTCAAACCTTATGTGAGACCATTAAGCTCAGTGTCTTCACCTTGTTGTTTGACAACAAAATCTGTATGCCTCACCACTGATGTGTAACAACCAAGCTCTGTGCCTTTATGCTGTTGTATTAGCCACCAAGCTCTGTGCCTTTATTCCGTTGTATTAGCCACCAAGCTCTGTGCCTTTATTCCGTTGTATTAGCCACCAAGCTCTGTGCCTTTATTCTGCTGTATTAGCCACCAAGCTCTGTGCCTTTATTCTGTTGTATTAGCCACCAAGCTCTGTGCCTTTATTCTGTTGTATTAGCCACCAAGCTCTGTGCCTTTATGCTGTTGTATTAGCCACCAAGCTCTGTGCCTTTATTCCGTTGTATTAGCCACCAAGCTCTGTGCCTTTATTCTGTTGTATTAGCCACCAAGCTCTGTGCCTTTATTCTGTTGTATTAGCCACCAAGCTCTGTGCCTTTATTCTGTTGTATTAGCCACCAAGCTCTGTGCCTTTATGCTGTTGTGTAACCGGCACGCGGCGTGCTCTGTGCCTTGCTGCTGTATTTAATTTCCAAGATTGTGCCCTCATTAAGAGACTGACTGCTCATTAGATGCCTCATACTTTGTACACATCTATTCCAGTTGAATATTGAAATCACTGTGCCATCTTTGAGAGGATCCAAATTAAATGTCACAGACCCACACGCCCAGGACTGAAATACTGGACTTCATTAAGCATTTATAAGAGAGATGGATTTCCTTACATGAAAGGGATTATGTTCTATATAAAATATGTAATTTCCAAGGAAGAACTGGAAAATAACATAAAATGCAGATTTTTACAGCTTGCGCTGTGTGGCCAATTTTTGCCCTTTTGCAGAACTGTTTATGCCTGGGACCCGCTATGTGGGAACAAAACAAAGCTATAACTTTGAAATACCATGATGTGTAACATTCTGTCCAGCCATAGGAACGGAATGCTGAATTCCACCAGAACATCATTGGGACACAGGAGATGTAGGTCAAGGTAGGAGAACATGATGTGTGTCACTTCCCCTTACAGAACATATGTTTGTGGTTTAGGAAAAAACCCATAGATCACAAATGAAGTTCAGTATGATCGATGTCACAAAATCACAACAAAACAAACCCATCACAGGTGTTATACCACATAAAAAATGATCATGCATGCACCCGAAAACAACAAACACAAGAAATGTAAGAGATAAAAGAATATTTTTCTGATAACACCCTTTTATGTAAAGCTAGAAATACCCGTTAAAGGCTACATTCATCAGTAAAGATCTTCTGACCTTAACAAGGCTCGGACAAATTCACATACAGCAGATTTATTGCAGAAAGGGGACTTTAGGACTTCAGGAATGGTGGGGACCCTATTGTCAGACTGTCAGAGATCAAATATTTATTATTATCCGTCCCATGAATAAGTGATACATTTATTTAGTGCATATTTGTCAACTTTTAAAGCTTGACCTCAGGAGTAGACACAAAATGCCCTTTATGCTCACCCCTTCTTTCAATCTACTGCTGATTTTAGTTGAAAAAATTAAAACACCCACAAAAACTGCATGTCATGGCTGCTTTTTTTTTTTCATCTTTCTTCCTACCCTTGGTCTATGCCCGGTATCACAATAGTTCCTTGAATTGGACTTCGCTCCAAACTGAAACTAAAAATTGTGACTTGCAAAAATTGTTTCATGACTTCGCTCCTATCTGTTTAAATTTCTTTCCATTTTCAAGATCTCTATTTTCTGTCAGCGAATGAAAATATTTACACTCTGCAGTTAGAAATTGGCACAAACCTAATATTTATTCATGACATTTTTTCCAGTCTAGACAATTCTCTGTGAGTTAAACAGCCCGATTCCTATTTTACCAACCACTGATACATTGTTACAAAACTATTTTCTATACACATCTTAAAAAAACCAATATGAGGAAAGACGATAAATCGCAAATATAAAGTTTAAAAATAAGTCTTTATTAAATTTTAAACAATAAAATGAAATGCATTAACCAAGCAGTAGGAATTGAAAGAGGATGAAGACATGGAACCGCCAAAATGTAAAGCATAGAGCATGCTAATATAATACTCAAATAGTGAAATAGCAACCTTCAATCAAGGATGGTATATATGTATCCAAACACCATAATAATATCAATCAGTAAGTGAATGAGCCATAAAGTGCACAGTGCAAAACATAAATATTCACATTAAGTTGAGGAAGCATTTTGCGAAACGGCGCTGTCGGGGTGAGAGGACGAGGCATTTGGAACCTTTGCACTTAGCACTTAGAGGTATTTTATCGTCTTTCACCTTCATCATTTAAATCATTACATGTCAACATGATTGTGGCAAAACCTTCATTACAAGATATATATGAGCCCTTTGTTGTCATGTGTTCTGTTCCTTGCATTTGTTCTATGGTATCCACTTTAGATTTTTTCAACTTAATGTGAATATTTATGTTTTGCACTATGCAACTCCGCTGCCTCCAATAATTGGGACAATTACGCAATTAACTGACGAGTGATGGTAGCAACTCTTTCCACTGCTAGGCAAGTTATTGGGGAACTCAGTGAGCGTATGGTATATACACCTCCAAATCCAACGAATGGAATATATATATGTATATATATATCCCGATAGGATCAATGCCACCTCCACAATAATCAAAGGAACCACTACTAGCTGCTACCACCAATCGTTTATACAGGCTGATTGGACACCCGTTATAGGTAGCATATGGCTTCAGGGGTGCGGTTTACAGAGCAAGAGGAACAAAGCTATTCAATTTTATATATATAATACAAAAAGTTAGATGCTGTTTATAAAAATATGCAAAGATGATACAAAATGGGAACAAAACAATACAGTATAAACAATCACATAAAATAAAAGGGATGACAAATGAAAAGTACTAAACCTGTGTCACAGAAATGGCTCAGAGCTTAGCGGAGGGAGGTACTACTTTTTAGGACAACGGACAGAACCAGAGCAAGTTGTCTTCCAGGACTGAAAAATGACGAACACCCAAACTCTGCTTTTTATTAGATCGAGGTTATGCCCACATACCTCCCCTTGATAAGCTCTTCTAGGGGGCTGGTTGTAGGATGTGTTAGGTCTTTTAGAAGTGTATGAGATCCTTAACTTTCAGGATATCTTTGCCTCTGGAGGTCCCAGACAGGAGATATTGTTGTCAGGATTCCTATCACGATTGTACCTTTCTATAGAGATGAAACATGGCATGGATAGCATCATCCATCTGCCTGATATTAAGTTGGACGTGTTCGGCTGGCTTTATGGTGATGTGAGTGAATGCCTTATGTTCATACCTCAGCTACAATGCTGAAAATATACCTCCCGTAAATATCGTATTGAGACAAACCCCAATATTCATCACTGACCACTGGCTCTAGAGTGTCTGAGATAATTCCTTTGCACAGAGGAAGCAGCTGTAAATCTCAACATATGAGTAAATGAATCCTAGACTTGTTGGCTGGTTCTCAGCAGATTCCTTGTTGTAAAAACTCGTTCATGGCAGAAGGTCCTACATCAATGGAGGTTGAATTGTCAGCTCTTACTTCCCCAGTAATAATTAATCCCATGTTCGATGTGAGTGTGACATATCAATATTCCAGAGATGTCTTTATGGTTTTACAATTTTTCTCTAAAACATTTTGTATACTTTTTTTGTGTGCTGTCTTTTTAGCTGTATTTTTGTAATGTTGCTGAAATACAGATGGTAAAAAAAATGATAATGCGTCCATGTGAACATTTGGTTCGAGCAATCCAATAAAAAGCTGGGTATCAAGAAAAAAGGAATAGGTATGAAAAAGCTGTAAATATGAACAAAACTGCTGAAATTGATATATAGGAAATAAAACATCTCCATGATACAGTAATATGAATGAGCCCTTATGCTACTTTTTTATCCTATAACAGTCAATGGGAGAAAAAGAGGCGCTGAAAAATATCCGTCGCTGTTTATTGCTCCTAAAATCTGAAGACGTGGATGTAAAACATGTGTTAAACAGGATTACATAGTAGCAAACAGTCAGATACAGTGTGGTAAACCATACCAACAGTGAAAACGTGACGTTTAATCATTGAGCCTTGCTAGTTAATTAACTGTTTGCACACTGGTTAATAAATGAGCAGAGGTCAGTGGGGCTTGGTCTACCTGGTGGGGGCCACAGAGAGGAGGAGGAAGAGCGCAGAGGGGAAGGAGGGGGTCTCCACAATCTACTGCTGTAAGTCACTCTGTAGGATGCTGTCTAGGGAGGAGTTCTGCAAAAGTCACTTTTTCCCCCCTTAGTCCACCTCACATACTTCCATCCACTGGGCTGCAGGCTGCAGTGGGCTGGCACTAGTCTATGAAATAGGAGCAGGCTGGGTGCAGTTCACACTGGCAGAGGGGCAGGACAGGAGCTCTCTGTTCCCCATCCTATGGAAACTTCAGGGAGAAAGCTGGAAGAATGAGTGTGAAGTTGTGCGCTGTCCTTCTCCTTGTCCTCCTGTGTAAGGTGGCAGTGCCAGTCAACTTCCATTACCACCGCTACCAGGAGCTGATCCAGGCTCTGTATGACGTCCACCATGCCTGCCCTTATATCACCAAGATCTACAGTATTGGCAGAAGCCACCAAGGGAGGCACCTATATGTCATCGAGTTCAGCGACAACCCGGGCACCCACGAACTGCGTGAGTATCGGGGCATGGGGACGTCTCGTCGCGACTTATATTGTAAGATATAACTTTTATTTTTTAGATCGGATTCAAGAAAATGTAAGTAAATATATGTCATCGTAATATACTATTTTAGAACGATGATGATGATAGTAATAGTAATTAATAAGAATATACTATGTAATACATAATGAAAATATACCATATATTCTATTGTTATTACTCACGTGTGCTACAACTAATCATATAATTGTCAGGAGCAGAAATCAATTTTTAAGGAAGCTTATAAAATATCTATCTATCTATCAATTTAGATTGTGAGCCCCATTGGGGACAGTGATGATAATGTGTGTAAGGCGCTGCGGAATATGTTAGCGCTATATAAAAATAAAGATTATTATTATCTATCTATCATCTCACATGTATAGCACCATGGACTAAATGGCGCTATAATAAATAATAATAATAATTATCTATCTATTTATCCACTGGCGGATACAGACAGAAAAGGGCCCCTGTGCAAGAACAATATATGCAAAATTACACTTGCTTTGGAGGTATAAATGGGCCCCCTTACCTGTTGGTCCCCCGTGCGGCTGCACAGATTGCACCAACAATATGTCCATCTATCTACCTATCATCTCTGTATCATCTATCAATCAATCTATATATTATCTATATATTATTTATCTTTCATCTATTTATCTATCTATCTACTATCTGTATATCTATTATCTGTATATCTATCATCTTTATCTATCTATCAATCTATCTATCTATCTATCTATCTATTATCTATCTTTCATCTATTTATCTATATATTATCTATCTTTCATCTATCTATTATCTACCTATCTATCTATCTATTTTATCTATTATCTATCTTTCATCTATTTATCTAGCTATTATCTATCTATCTCTATCTATCTATCTATTATCTATCGTCTATTATCTATTATCTATCTTTCTATTATCTACTATCTATCTATTATCTACTATCTATCTGTCTATCTATCTGTTATCTATCTTTCATCTATCTATCTCTGCCTATAGTATGCCATTATGCCATTCCCATGAGATTACTGTTGACTGAGGATTCTTTGGGCAGACAGCTATCTTTCCCAATCCCACATACGTGAGTGCCCGGGTTAGCTGAGTGTTCATGTGTTCATCAGATAAGGAAGAATTTGGTGGGTTTTGCTGCCTTTCCTCTAATATATGGAGGCTGTTAGTGAATCTGCAGATGTATCTGACCATCTATCTGATGTTTGTTATTTATTGGGGCAGCCTGTGAACCTTTGGCACTTTTTTACCCTCCACCCATCTGCTCATATCTTGAATACATTTTAAGGTATGTGCACACATAGAATGGTCCTCTGCGGATTTTTCCGCAGCAGATTTGATAAATCCGCAGGGCAAAAACACAGCGTTTTTCCTGCGGATTTATAGCGAATTTACCGTGGATTTTGTGCGGATTCCACTGCGGTTTTACACCTGCGGTTTTCTATTATGGAGTAGGTGTAAAACCGCTGCGGATTCCGCACAAAGAATTGGCATGCTGCGGAATGTAAACCGCTGCGTTTCCGCACTGTTTTTTCCGCAGCATGGGCACAGCGTTTTCGGTTTTCCATAGGTTTTCATTGTACTCATGGGATTTTGTACTCAAAATCCGCAGCAAAATCGTGTGCACATAGCCTTACGGTAAAGTTTTACCTTTTGAGACACTTCACAAACTTTTCTTCCTGCAAATCTTTAGGCCTTAAATTCATCAAGACTGGTGATTGGTATGTCGGTCTTGATGAACAGCCCCTGGAATAAGATACACCATATTGATTAACCCATTAAGCCCCAAGGGTGGTTTGCACGTTAAAGGGACTCTGTCACCTGAATTTGGCGGGACTGGTTTTGGGTCATATGGGCGGAGTTTTCAGGTGTTTGACTCCATAGTACACGCCTGCGCTAAGCAATCTTGCCTTGTGCAGGCATGTACGATGGAGGACAGAGAATGAACTTCAATCCAATATTGCAGCCAGCATGCAGCCAGCGGGTAAGGAAAGGGTGAATCAAAAACCTCAAAACCCCGCCTCCATGGCTGAAGATTGTTCCCTCCAAATTCAGGTGACAGTGTCCCTTTAATGACCGGGACAATTTTTACAATTCTGATCACTGTCCTTTTATGAGGTTATAACACTGGAATGCTTCAACGGATCCTGATGATTCTGACACTATTTGCTCATGACATATTGTACTTCATGATAGTGGTAAAATTTCTTTGATATTACCTGCGTTTATTTATGAAAAAAATTGAAATTTGGCAAATATTTTGAAAATTTCGCAATTTTCCAACTTTGAAATTTTATGCCCTTAAATCACAGAGATATGTCACACAAAATACTTAATAAGTAACATTTCCCACATGATAACTTTACATCAGCACAATTTTGGAACCAAATTTTTTTTTTGTTAGGGAGTTATAAGGGTTAAAAGTTGACCAGCAATTTCTCATTTTTACAACACCATTTTTTTTTAGTGACCACATCACATTTGAAGTCATTTTGAGGGGTCTCTATGATAGAAAATAACCAAGTGTGACACCATTCTAATAACTGCACCCCTCAAGGTGCTCAAAACCACATTCAAGAAGTTTATTAACCCTTCAGGTGTTTCACAGGAATTTTTGGAATGTTTAAAAAAAATTTAACATTTAACTTTTTTTCACAACAAATTTACTTCAGCTCCAATTTGTTTTATTTTACCAAGGGTAGAAGGAGAAAATGGACCCCAAAAGTTGTTGCACAATTTGTCCTGAGTACGCTGATACCCCATATGTGGGGTAAACCACTGTTTGGGCGCATGGCAGAGCTCGGAAGGGAAGGAGCGCTGTTTGACTTTTCAATGCAAAATTGACTGGAATTGAGATGGGACGCCATGTTGCGTTTGGACAACCCCTAATGTGCCTAAACATGGAAACCCCCCACACGTGACACCATTTTGGAAAGTAGACCCCCTAAGGAATTTATCTAGATGTGTGGTGAGCACTTTGACCCACCACGTGCTTCACAGAAGTTTATAATGCAGAGCCGTAAAAATAAAAAATCATATTTTTTCACAAAAATAATCTTTTCGCCCCACATTTTTTATTTTCCCAAAAGTAAGAGAAGAAATTGGACCCTAAAAGTTGTTGCACAATTTGTCCTGAGTACGCCGTTACCCCATATGTGGGGGTGAACCACTGTTTGGGCGCATGGCAGAGCTCGGAAGGGAAGGAGCGCCGTTTGACTTTTCAATGCAAAATTGACTGGAATTGAGATGGGACACCATGTTGCGTTTGGAGAGCCACTGATTTGCCTAAACATTGAAACCCCACACACGTGACACCATTTTGGAAAGTAAACCCCCTAAAGAACTTATCTAGATGTGTTGTGAGAGCTTTCAACCCCCAAGTTTTTCACTACAGTTTATAACACAGAGCAGTGAAAATAAAAATTCTTTTTTTTTCCCCAAAAATTATTTTTTAGCCCCCAGTTTTGTATTTTCCCAAGGGTAACAGGAGAAATTGGATGCCAAAAGTTGTTGTCCAATTTGTCCAGAGTATGCTGATACCCCATATGTGGGGGGCAACCACCCTTTGGGTGCATGGCAGAGCTCGGAAGGGATGGAGCGCAGTTTAGAATGCAGACTTAGATGGAATGGTCTGCAGGCGTCACATTGCATCTGCAGAGTCCAAAATGTACCTAAACAGTAGAAACCCCCCACAAGTGACCCCATATTTGAAACTAGACCCCCCAAGGAACTTATCTAGATGTGTGGTGAGAACTTTGAACCCCTAAGTGTTTCACTACAGTTTATAACGCAGAGCTGTGAAAATAAAAAATCATTTTTTTCCACAAAAATTATATTTTAGCCCCCAGTTTTGTATTTTCTCAAGGTAGTTGTAGTTTCTCAATTTGTCCTGAGTACGCCGATGCCCCATATGTGGGGGGGAACCACCGTTTGGGCGCATGGCAGAGTCTCAGGGAAGAACGCAGGGAGCCCCCTCTCTGCGCGATGCTTCCCTGTACCGCCGGAACACTGCGATCATCTTTGATCGCAGTGTGCCGGGGGTTAATGTGCCAGGAGCAGTCCGTGACTGCTCCTGGCACATAGTGCCGGAAGTCAGCTGCGATAGTCAGCTGACACCCGGCAGCAATCGACCGCGCTTTCCCTGTGAGCGCGGCCGATCCACTATGACGTACTATCCCGTCACTGGGAATTAAGTTCCAGGTCACCTCGACAGGATAGTTCGTCATATGGGATTAAGGGGTTATGCATCCTGGACTTGGCACATCTTTCAGCTGCCGTGTGCCACCTAAATAAGGCTTTTGGTGCGGATTCTGCATCTCTTGATAGAAAACGCAGGTGCGGATTTGACTCGTTTTTTGTGTGTATTTGCTGCGGATTTACTGCAGATTTTGTGCGGATTTCTTGTGTTTTTTACCCCTGCGGATTTCTATAATAGAAATGGGTACAAAAATGCTGCAGATCCGCAAAAAAGAAGTGACATGCTACTTCCTTTAATCCGCAGCGTTTCCGCTCGGAATTTTCCACACCATTAGCACAGCGTTTTTTTTTTTCTCATTGATTTACATTGTACTGTAAATCACTTGCGGATCTGCAGCGTTTTAAGCATGTTTACACCAGAAGAGTGGCGTAAACTGCACCTTCTATTCTAACTGAATTATTCCTATATAAGGCTTTGTTCACACATTGCGTTTTTGCAGCAGTTTTTTTAATGCAAATTGTCAGCTGCGTTTCACAATAGCAGCAAAGTTTATGAGATTTCAGAATTCTCATGCACGCACCTTGGTTTTTTTTTCCTGACTGTTTTGTCAAAGAGCTGCGTTTTTGCAAAATGCAGTATGTCACTTCTTTCAGCGTTTTTCACCTATTGAAAGCACTGGGTAGTGCAAAAAATGCTGCAAAAACTCTGGAAAAAATGCAGTATGTCACTTCTTTCTGCGTTTTTCACCTATTGAAAGCACTGGGTAGTGCAAAAAATGCTGCAAAAACTCTGGAAAAAATGCAGGTATCAGGATTTGCTGTTTTTGGTGTCAAAACCTGATGAAGTTGAATCAGATTTTTTTTATGCGCTAAACAAGCACAAGACACAAATGTACCCTGACAAAAAGGCAGTAAAAATGCACCAAAAATGCAGCAAACACTCGGTCATACCTGCTTTTCTGATGTTGCTTCTTTACTGCGAAGAGAGCAGGTTTTGCCTGTCGGAAAAAAATACATCAAAGATGCAATGTGTGAACATAGACTAAGAAGGAGAGAATTATGTCATTGACAAAAAAGAAGCAGAGGGGACAATGAAACCCCTGTGCCTGCCCCATATAGACCCTGGGTGACAGCAGAAGCCTCCAAATGAGATGTCACCTGTTACCTAACATGTAGGCTTTATGTAACGATACTGTATGTTGTCAGGTTGGGGTGCACAGAAGTGCTACATACTGATGATCAATGATCTACATTGATCGCAGTGTGGATTGTTTGCATTCTGACATGGACAATTGTTCCATATAATTACTCGCATTGTCTTCTGGATTGCCCAGAGGCTTATCACTTCAGCTGTTTTATTACCTGTCACATGTATCCGCACGGCCTGCTCAGGTTCCACATTGTGAAACATTTCATAGCAGCAATTAGCAATTGCCGAGAATGCAGAGAATCAGATATTATATGATTATATGATATGATATATATGTATAAGTTCCATTCTATATATACATGTGTGTATACAGTTGTGACCAAATGTTTTGAGTCGGACACAAATCTGAGTTTTCACAAAGTTTGTTGCTTCTGTGTTCTTAGATCTTGTAGTCAGATGTTTTTCTAATTATTGAAGGACAATTATCAGCATTTCTTAAGTTTTTAAACTTTTATTGATCATTTATGCAAAGACTCAATATTGAACGTGTTGACCCTTATTTTCCAGACTTCTGCCTTTCGCTATGGCAGCTGGATATCAAGATCAGGGCCAAATCCTAACTGATGACAACCCATTCTTACCTAATTTTTGTTTTTTTTGATTGTCCACTCAATTGACCATAGGTTGTCAATGGGATTGAGATCTGGAAATTGCAGACATAGACCCCAAATTTTAATGGTTTGTTCACCGAGCCACTTAGTTATCATTTTTGACTTGTAACATGGTCTCACTCATTCCGGAAAAATACACTGTGCATCACCAAGCTGCTCCTGCATGGTTGGGAGAACTTGCTCTTGCATGATGTTTACATTTCATTCTTTTATTCATGGCAGTGTTATTAAATAACACTGTGAGTGAGCCCCCTCAATGGATGAAAAGCCCCCACATATCAATTATCTCAGGATGCTTTATTGTTGGCAGGACACAGGACTCATGGCAGCGCTCACCTTTTCTTCTCCGTACAATCATTTTTTCATATGTTCCAAACAGCTTTGATCAGAGAAAATAGCTTTACCCCAGTCCTCTACAGTCCAACAAAGATATTTTAGGCAGGTGTGGAAGAAATACTGCAAAGTAAGACCAAATCATATCAAATCAAACCGAGCCAAAGCAATATTTGGTGTGAGCAACCTTTGCCTTCAAAACAGCATCAATTCTTCTAGGTTCACTTGCACTAAGATTGGGATTTTGCAGGATTATAGTCAGGTATGAGTAACAATTATATGAAAAATGTGTTAATGATCATGATTTTCATAAGTAGGTTAAAACATCGTCATTAACTAATACAGAAACAGCCGTGTAGGAGGCTTAAAACTGGATAAGAAACAGCCAAACTCTGCTGCAAAGGTCGGGTTGTGTAAAACAATTTCAAGTCACTGGTTACACTAATGCAAAACTGAGTACAGCAACCACACACAACGTGGTTACACAAGGTAGTTATACTGCATCAGCAAGGTCTTCCTCAGGCAGGGATTTCAAAGCAGACTGGGGTGTCAAGATGTGATGTTTAAGTTCTTTTGAAGAAGCACTAAGAAATGGACAATGTTGAGGATTGTAGACACGGTGGTTGGCCAAGGAAAAATAGTGCCGCAAATGAGAAACACATCATTCTTACTTTCCTTTGAAATCGGAAGATGTGCGGCAGTGCTATCAATTCAGTACTGGACAGCAACCATTGGGACCCAGTTACACCCATCTACTGTTCAGAGAAGATGATTTTGGAACAACCTCCTGTTGAGTTCCTTCAAAAACTGTGTGCAAGTGTAACTAGAAGTGATGCTTTCATGCTGTTTTTGAAAGCATTCTTAGTTTGCAGCATTTTTTTCACACCTGCCTAAACATTCTATACAGAAATGTATATACAGGTGCTTCTCACTAAATTAGAATATCATCAAGAAGCTAATTTATTTCAGTTCTTTAATACAAAAAGTGAAACTCATATAGAGTCATTACAAACAGAATGATCTATTTCACTTGTTTATTTCTGTTAATGTTGATGATTATGGCTTACAGCCAATGAAAACCCAAAAGTCATTATCTCAGTAAATTAGAATACTTTATAACACCAGCTTGAAAAATTTAAAATCCGAAATGTTGGCCTCCTGAAATGTATGTTCAGTAAATGCACTCAATACTTGGTCGGGGCTTCTCTTGCATCAATTACTGCATCAATGCGGCATAGCATGGAGGCGATCAGCCTGTGGCACTGCTGAGGGGTTATGGAAGCCCTGGCTGCTTTGATAGCAGCCTTCAGCTCTTCTGCATTGTTGGGTCTGTTGTCTCTCATCTTCCTCTGACAATACCCCATAGACTCTCTATGGGGTTAAGGTCAGGCGAGTTTGCTGGCCAATCAAGCACAGTGATACTATTGTTTTTACACCAGGTATTGGTACTTTTGGCAGTGTGGACAGGTGACAAGTCCTGCTGGAGAATGAAATTTCCATCTCCAAAAAGCTTATCAGCAGAGAGAAGCATGACGTGCTCTAAAATGTCCTGGTAGACGGCTGTGCTGACTTTTCTCTTGATAAAACACAGTGGACCTGCACCAGCAGATGACATGGCTCCCCAAATCATCACTGATTGTGGAAACTTCACACTAGACCTCCAGCAGCTTGGATTGTGGCCTCTCCACTCTTCCTCCAGACTCTGGGACCTTGATTTCCAAATGAAATGCAAAATTTACCTTCATCTGAAAAGAACACCTTGGACGACTGAGCAACAGTCCAGTTCTTTTTCTCCGTGGCCCAGGTAAGACACTTCTGGCATTGGGCAGCACGGTGGCGCAGTGGTTAGCACAGCAGCCTTGCAGCGCTGGCGTCCTGGGTTCTAATCCCACCTTGGACAACATCTGCAAAGAGTTTGTATGTTCTCTCTGTGTTTGCGTGGGTTTCCTCCGGGCACTCCGGTTTCCTCCCACATTCCAAAGACATACTCATAGGGAATTTAGATTGTGAGCCCCATCGTGGACAGCGATGATAATGTGTGCAAACTGTAAAGCGCTGCGTAATATGTTAGCGCTATATAAAAATAAAGATTATTATTATTGTCTATTGGTCATGAGTGGCTGACACAAGGAATGTGACACTTATAGCCCATGTCCTGGATACGTCTGTGTGTGGTGGCTCTTGAAGTAATGACTCCAGCAGCAGTCCACTCCTTGTGAATCTCCCCCAAATTTTTGAATGGCCTTTTCTTAACAATCCTTTCAAGGCTGCGGTTATCCCTGTTGCTTGTGCACCTTTTTCTATCACACTTTTTCCTTCCTCTCAACTTTCCATTAATATGCTTGGATACAGAACTCTGTGAACAGCCGGCTTCTTTAGCAATGACCTGTTGTGGCTTCCCCTCCTTGTGGAGTGTGTCAATGATGCCTTCTGGACATCTGTCAAGTCAGCAATCTTCCCCATGATTGTGGAGCTACAGAAACAGACTAAGGGGCCTTTTTAAACGCTTAGGAAGACTTTGCAGGTGTTTTTTTTTTTATTAATTATTCTAATTTCCTGAGTTAATGACTTTTGGGGTTTCATTGGCTGTAAGCCATAATCATCAACATTAACAGAAATAAACACATGAAATAGATCAAGCTGTTTGTAATGACTCTATGTAATATATGAGTTTCACATTTTTGTATTGAAGAACTGGAAAAAAAATAAATTTTTGATGATATTCCAATTTTGGTGAGAGGCACGTGTACATTCATTTGCTGGCTAGATAAAGAAGATGGTGGCCTCCACATCCTGGGCCACAATGTACAAAGATGTGTCTGCACATTTGTACTTCTTTCTCCATTCACTGGGAGTTACGAGAAAAATGTGGAGAAGTTGACACATTTGCTAACAGTCCAGGCAATCATCTGTAAACTAAACTTTGGATTGAAGACTATTACATTTTATCTTAACTTACGGTATATATTGCAGCAAACTGTCTAGACCGTACAGGGATTTGTGCTGCTGATCTATTTACTTGACTAAAGCCCCACACACACAGATTAGATAGCTGTCCGCCAACAGCTGTCTCCCCCGACTCTCACATACAGAAGAACACTCAGCTTGGTTGGGCGCTCCTATGTTCCTTATGAGAGTGCCACGAATAGATTGCTCTCGCGGAGGTTTATCTCACAAAGAGAACAAATTGTTCGGCCACTCCGTTAACGCTGCTATTAACCTTGGGTGACCAACTTTTTACTATTGATGCTGCCTATGCAGAATCAATAGTAAAAAACATATAATGTTAAAAATAATAAAAAAATAAAAAATCATTCTATTCTCACCTTCCGGCGCCTTTCCCGCTCCTCGCGATGCTCCGGTCCCAAGAATGTATTTCGGCAATGACCGGAGATGACGTAGCGGTCTCGCGAGATGACTTAGCGGTCTCGTGAGACCACTACATCATCACATGTTATTGCCGCAATGCATTCTTGGGACTGGAGCGTCGCTATATACTACGTGGGCTGTGTTATATACTACGTGGGCTGTGCAATATACTGCGTGGCTGGGCAATATACCACGTGGCTGTGCTATATCCTATGTGGCTGTGTTATATACTACGTGGGCTGTGTTATATACTACATGGGCTGTGTTATATACTACGTGGGCTGTCCTATATGCTACATGGTCTGTGCTATATACTACGTGGGCTGTGCTATATACTACTATACATATTCTAGAATACCCGATGCGTTAGAATCGGGCCACCATCTAGTATTTTTATAAAAGCGATTGTGCCAATTACTTTTTCTTTATCCAAGCTAATAGAGCAGCTCCTTCCCCAATGCATTTGTCTAGATATAACCCATTATGTTAGCTCCTCTTATCAGATTCTTAATTATAAAAAAAATCTTCCATTTTCTTTATAGTGGAGCCGGAATTTAAGTATATTGCAAACATGCATGGAAATGAGATCCTGGGAAGGGAGCTGCTCATTCAGCTTTCCGAATTTCTATGTGAGGAATATCGAAATGGCAATCAGAGGATCATCGACCTAATCCAGAGCACAAGGATACATATCATGCCTTCTATGAATCCAGATGGATATGAAGTAGCAGCCAACCAGGTATGGATTACAGATCTCTACCTCTCATCCGTGAAAGAATGTTTCCTTTTGCTTTTATCCTGCTGGGTATTGTGGGAAATGAAAAAATTCTGGTTGCAAAATACTTCAAAGGAGCAGCGGAAGTAATATCTGTCACTTGGTGTCAAATGTGTCAGCACAGGTTGTCATCAATCAAGTCAAAGTGTCCTCCAGGTGTTGAGCAGGCTGTCAAACAATATGTCCTTCTTTGTTCCTATACCGCCAGTGCAAATTAAAAACTGTGCTGCCCCCCAGGACTTTTCTTCTGTTCCGCAGTCCTGTTTCAATATCTAATATCAGGGGGAACACCATAGGGTTGGAAAGAGGGAGGGAGCTAGACAAAGATCGATCGAAGCATTGGAAGGCACGCAAAATCCATGCACATATTGGCTGTAGTGTGCTTTATCCCCCTAGGATACCAGATCATACTAAATCTGGCAAAATCAGCAGAGCACCCTGATGTACATATGCGGAGGTCCGGTTGATAGTGGGTCATTATAGTGGAAGAAAGTATGCAGTATGTCCTCCTCCAGAAGTAAGGAGTGCCAACCGTAGGGCAAGCAAGCAAAATTTGTATTGCAGCTTTAGATGTGAATGGAAAATACTCCAAGATATGACTCAAGATCAAATAAAGTGTAGCCATCCTTAAAAGATAAAGATTTCCCGATGCAGAAGTGTATCTCAATAGCTAATATCTAACTATCTAAATGTAATGGCTTTTGTTGTGTACAGTGTTACAGGTTCAGTAAGCTATTGTCCCCAGGCGCAGTTCAGTATAAAAAGAACAAACCATTTTACTCATCTTCCCTGGGTCCAGCCTCGAGTCTCCAATAATGCCTTAATCAAGCTGTTTGCAGCGCTGGGACAATGTTGACAGCACTATAGTCGATGGCTGAACTCAGTGGCTTTCGTCTACATCTGCAAATGTAGATGAACTGCGCCTGGGGGACAATAGTTTACTGAAAACACAAAATAAACTGTATTAACTTTCACCATCGTCTTACCTTGTGTGTTAGTTCTTTAGTTCTAGGCTATATTAACAGAAGTCTAGATCACATGAAGTAATTATCCCCCTCTACTCCTCCTTGGCCTGATCATCTGGAATACTGAGTCCAGTTCTGGCCACCGCATTTGAAAAAAGACATTAAAAAACTGGAGCAAGTTCAGAGAAGAGCGACCAGGATGGTGAGCGGACTGCAAAGTATGTCCTACGAGGAACAATTAAAGGATCTGGGAATGTTTAGCTTGCAAAAAAGAAGGTTAAGAGGAGACTTAATAGCTGTCTACAAATATCTGAAGGGCTGTCACAGTGTAGAGGAATCATCATTATTCTCATTTGCACATGGAAACAGAAGCAATGGAATGAAACTAAAAGAGAGAAGATACAGATTAGATATTAGAAAAAACTTTTTGACAGTGAGGGTGATCAATGAGTGAAACAGGAGGCACCGAGAGGTGGTGAGTTCTCCTTCAATGGAAGTCTTCAGGCAGAGGCTGGACAGACGTCTGTCAGAGACGGTTTAGTGACTCCTGTATTGAGCAGGGGGTTGGACACGATGACCCTGGAGGTCCCTTCCAACTCTAACATTCTATGATTCTAGTTTAAAGGGGTATTCTCATGTTTGAAAGTTATCTGTTATTCCCTATCCAGTAAATAGGGGCTAATTTCCCAAATTGCTGGGGTCCCACCACTGCAACCACCACAAATCCTGAAAACCGGGGCCGTGAAGACACTTGGCTGAATGGAGCAGTGGTCGAACAAGCACACTGCTGCTCCATTTATTCTTATGGGAGTTCCGAACAGCAGCCGAATGCAGTGTTTGACTATCTCTATCGGACCCCCCCGGCCCTCTGGTTCTCAGGATCGCCATGGATAGGTGATAACTTCCCAACCTGAGACTATCCCTTTAAGCAATGCTACATCTGTATGCATATTTTTTACATCGTATCAATGAATTTGCATAGTGAGTTTAGCATTTAATAATAATTTCAGTAGTCAATGTTTGACTTTCATAGCTGAAATTAAAGGGAAGGTTTAATAATATGTCAAAAGACAGTTCTCTGCCACAGCACTAATCTTATTCCGAGTTTCCCATAGACTACAATTGAATTATAATTTATTGCAATGAATGGTAGATTCTGGTGATTGATGAAGGGGGGTTCTGTTTGGAGGAACGCCTCAGCCTCTTCATTTTAGTTATTGGTAGTGGTCTCAGGGCACATAACCCCACCATTGTCATCTTATAGCAACCCACATGGTGGCATAACATAAAGAAGCCAATGAAAGAATCTATGTGTCATGGACCATCTCCTCAGGCCCTGTTATAGGCCTCATTTATCAAAACAGTAAGAGTCTTTTTTGTTGCCCATAGCAACCAATCAGAGCTCAGGTTTCATTTTCCCAGAGCAGTTTCAGAAATTAAAGCTGAGTTCTGATTGGTTGCTAAGGGAAACAAGGATACATGATAAATTGGGCCTGTCTGTTTTTCCTGAAGTGTTCCTTTAATACTCCTCTGTCTTCACGGCACTTGCCATCTTTTTCCCCCTGGTGCATGCAACAGATACATGTCCTTAACATGTTTCCATAACGAGAATACAAAAAGCAAATCCAGTGTCTTAGCGATGGAATAAATCACTCCATGTTTATGAATAGCAATAAAAAGTCTCAAAATAGAGATGTCTATTCTGCCATACATGGTATAATTGTGTGTTAATACGCACGGCATAGGGAACATATTAGGATTTAATGTGGAAATTCCATTGGCGGAAGACGTACTAATGCATTTCTCTGCTACCAGAATCCTCGCTCCAGCCGTATTGTTTTCCATGGGATGGAATATTTAACTTGCTAGGATTGTGACAAAAATGAGTCCAGCTCAGTATTTTACCATAAAACTAAGTGCAATAACATTCTTTTGGATTATCAAATTCAGCTTTTGATAATCCAGGCAGTATAACCTAACTTTCACAGTAAAATTGTAATTTCGGCATACGCTGAACCTAATGGGTGCAAACTATAAAGCATTCTGGATGATCAGATGGATGTTAACAAACTACTGAAAATATTAGAAAAAAAAGCGAAAATTGCCTGAAAACGTTAACAAAAATGTTTTAGTACAACACTATACCAATTTATATACATCCTTTCATGTTCCATGACATATATATATATATATATATATATATATATATACAGTACAGACTAAAAGTATGGACACACCTTCTCATTTAAAGACTTTTCTGTATTTTCATGACTATGAAAATTGTACATTCACACTGAAGGCATCAAAACTATGAATTAAAGGGACTCTGTCACCTGAATTTGGAGGGAACAATCTTCAGCCATAGGGGCGGGGTTTTCGGGTGTTTGATTCACCCTTTCCTTACCCGCTGGCTGCATGCTGGCTGCAATATTGGATTGAAGTTCATTCTCTGTCCTCCGTAGTACATGCCTGCACAAGGCAATCTTGCCTTGCGCAGGTGTGTACTATGGAGGACAGAGAATGAACTTCAATCCAATATTGCAGCCAGCATGCAGCCAGCGGGTAAGGAAACAGTGAATCAAACACCCGAAAACCCCGCCCCTATGGCTGAAGATTGTTCCCTCCAAATTCAGGTGACAGAGTCCCTTTAACACATGTGGAATTATATACTTAACAAAAAAGTGTGAAACAACTGAAATTATGTCTTATATTCTAGGTTCTTCTAAGTAGCCACCTTTTGCTTTGATGACTGCTTTGCTCACTCTTGGCATTCTCTTGATGAGCTTCAAGAGGTAGTCATCCGGAATGGTTTTCACTTCACAGGTGTACCCTGTCAGGTTTAATAAGTGGGATTTCTTGCCTTATAAATGGGGTTGGAACCGTTAGTTGTGTTGTGCAGAAGTCTGGTAGATACACAGCTGATAGTCCTACTGAATAGCCTGTTAGCATTTGTATTATGGCAAGAAAAAAGCAGCTAAGTAAAGAAAAATGAGTGGCTATGATTACTTTAAGAAATGAAGGTCAGTCAGTCCGAAAAATTGGGTAAACTTTGAAAGTGTCCCCAAGTGCAGTGGCAAAAACCATCAAGCGCTACAAAGAACCTGGCTCACAGGTCCGCCCCAGGAAAGGAAGACCAAGAGTCACCTCTGCTTCTGAGGATAAGTTTTTCCGAGTTACCAGCCTCAGAAATCGCAGGTTAACAGCAGCTCAGATTAGAGACCAGGTCAATGCCACACAAAGTTCTAGCAACATCTCTACAACAACTGTTAAGAGGAGACTTTGTGCAGCAGGCCTTCATGATAAAATAGCTGCTAGGAACCACTTCTAAGGACAGGTAACAAGCAGAAGAGACTTGTTTGGGCTAAATAACACAAGGAATGGACATTAGACCAGTGGAAATCAGTGCTTTGGTCTGATGAGTCCAAATTTGAGATCTTTGGTTCCAACCACCGTGTCTTTGTGTGACACAGAAAAGGTGAACGGATGGACTCTACATGCCTGGTTCCCACCGTGTAGCATGGAGGAGGAGGTGTGATGGTGTGGGGGTGCTTTGCTGGTGACACTGTTGGGGATTTATTCAAAATTGAAGGCATACTGAACCAGCATAGCTACCACAGCATCTTGCAGCGGCATGCTATTCCATCTAGTTTGTGTTTAGTTGGACCATCATTTATTTTTCAACAGGACAATGACCCTAAACACACCTCCAGGCTGTGTAAAGGCTATTTGACAAAGAAGGAGAGTTATGGGGTGCTACGCCAGATGACCTGGCCTCCACAGTCACCAGACCTGAACCCAATCGAGATGGTTTGGGGTGAGCTGGACCGCAGAGTGAAGGCAAAAGGGCCTACAAGTGCTAAGCATCTCTGGGAACTCCTTCAAGATTGTTGGAAGACCATTCCCGGTGACTACCTCTTGAATCTCATCAAGAGAATGCCAAGAGTGTGCAAAGCAGTCATCAAAGCAAAAGGTGGCTACTTTGAAGAACCTAGAATATAAGACATAATTTCAGTTGTTTCACACTTTTTTGTTAAGTATATAATTCCACATGTGTTAAATCATAGTTTTGATGCCTTCAGTGTGAATGTACAATTTTCATAGTCATGAAAATACAGAAAAATTTATAAATGAGAAGGTGTGTCCAAACTTTTGGTCTGTACTGTATATATACTGTATATATATATATATATATATATATATATATATAAATATATATATATATATATATATATATATATAAAATCTGCACTGGTGGACACAGATCAGAAAGGGCCCCTGTACAAGAACAATATATGGGCTGTAGTATAGTGACCTATGTTGTAGGTAGGGGGCGCTGTATGGGCTTCCCAGAGTGCGCATGGAGGCGTATGGAGGCCATAGGAATGCATGGTAATCGAAGATATAGCTGTTGTGGTGAGACAAAGTCCGGCAGAATTGTAGATGACCGGTATGTGTGTCGCAGAGGAGGATAATCTGCGCTGTCAGTCTGAAGTTGTGTTGTGGTCTGGGACCAGTAGTCCCACATGTAAATGTGTAGTTCTAATGGGAGATTGGCAGGGCTAATTATGAGAGATGGGAGGGTCAGACTAGCCACACACACAACTCCCATCTAGGGGAGTGGTTAGTGCCATATAATGTGACTGAGGTCTGGTCACATGGGCTCTGAGTGTGGACCTGAATGGTCTGTGCTGGAAGGTCCTGGAGAGAGCCCCATGTGTTGGGAGTGTCGGCTCCCTGAAGAGCACATGGAGGGGGCTCTGGACCTCGCACTGGCCAGACTGTGGAACGGATGGAGATCCTTGTTATACTGACCGGGGTCAGAGTGAGAATGTCTGAAGGATGCCTCTGAGGAAGAGAGGTATCCGAGAACCTGTGCAGCAATGGCAGGTAACGAATGGAGATTCGTGTTGTACTGACTGGGGTCAGAGAGAAAGTAGGAGAGAGACATTGTGTCTGGGCACCTCCGAGGCCAAGGGGTGTCCAGGAATCCGTGAAGGTTGCCAACGGGTAACGTGTGTTGTGCTGATCGTGATCACTGAGGTACTGTGATAAAGCTGAATACTGTATGTGCAGACGGTGTTCATGCTGTTGTCAAGTTCCTGAAGATGTTGTTCATGTGGATGTGAAATAAAGCTAAGAGACTGTGTTTTGATAGAAAACCGTGCCTGTATGCATTATTTTTGTGCCAAGCGAGTGTCCAGCAAGACCCGAAGTAAGGGAAACGCTACAGGGCCCATTGCAGTCCAATTTCCCATAATAATACACAATCACACCTGCTTTGGAGGTGGAAATGGGCCCTCTTACCCCTTGGGCCATTGTGCGACTGCACAGGTTGCACAAATGATATGTCCGCTCCTTATACCTGTCTTGGAGCAAGTCGGGATGTGTAGAACGGGCCCAGGAGAGGACAGGTGCTGTCTGTAGTATACATCTATTATTTGCCTCTAACAGCAGCAACATGGGTCAGCTTCAATTGCCATTGTTTAATACCTTAAATGCCACTGTTGATCTAAATCGCATCATCCTGGTGGTGCATCAGATTGGTTGCCCACTGGCCCCCATTACTTTACAGGATTGCAATGGTCCCTGGCGCTGCCACCTTGGTGCTCCTGTGAGGCTGAACCACAGGCTGGGCTTCATTGGAGACAGTGATTTGTGCTATTTGCTGAAATACTAAAATATTGTAGTATATATACAGTATATCCAGAAAAAAAGGGGAAGTACAAGACCAAAGGTAAAATTAAGATATTTTATTCAAAATAGGTTAAAATTAAAGATCAACAGTATACATAAGGGAATCAAACAAGGCAGAGTGAGCTCCTAGCAACCCACAAAATAATTAGCAGTAAAAATAACCACATACAAAGTCAAAGAGACAATATACCTCAAGTAGGTCAATATACCTCAAGTAGGACCCCCCAGGAAGAAGTGACAAGTGAAACGCGCATCGGGGTTTTCTCCTCCTAGCAATTCCCACAACGCAGGTAATAGACAGCACGGTGTTACTGACTTTGTATTCTAGACTCTGGTGTTTAATAAGCAGGGCTGCCACTAGAAATTTCGGGGCCCCATACTGGCAACATTTTTGGGGCCCCTTTGAGACTCCGCCCAGGCTCCACCCCAGCCCCGCCTCCACCCCTCGAACTGTCTGCAGTCCCACCTCTCTCTCTTGGAAAAACTCCACTTCTCACCTATCACACATTAACAGTTCGCATCACCAGATCACACATATCGGCAGCTTTTGTTTTGGCCAGAAGATTTTTTAAGCCGCCACCATAACACGGTAGACACTTTTGGCCGGGCCCTACTCTACTGTAACCTATTAAATATTTGTTAAAATATGCAATACAATTTAGGTATATTTTTATTTATTTTTCAATTTTTAAAATGGCCAATATCACATACAAGGAACAAATACCGCTACACCATGACCAGATGACATATTACCACCACATAGTGACTGAATACTACAATTCTGATCAGTAATTTAAAAAAAAGCACCATACTATCACCATAAGTGCCATTATACACAGGAGATCTGTACTTAGTATGCAGTGTCTGTGTACAGATAATACAGTGATCACTAGTGAAATTATTCACAGGACCTCTGTATATAGTATATAGTGTATAGTGTCAGTGTATAGGTAACACACTGACTCACCAGTGATGTCTCTTGGTGAAGTCCTTCATCTTTCATTCAGCACAGACCGCCATCATTTCATCCAGCCAGGACTTGTCTCTGCAGGAAATAACACAGTTATCTCGAGCTCCGCTTGTAGAATACATTACTTAATTTTTCACAACTTCTACATTACACCACATGAAGAAAAAGAGGCAACATAGTATCACTCTATACAGTAACAGGACCGCCCCCTCATTTAAAACAGTATACTCAAAAAATAAAATAAATACATCACTGCAGTAATAATATCCCTAAATTAGCCCCTATGGTAATAATATTCCCCATCCTGGCCACCGTGTGTCTCATTCCTGGCGTCAGCCATATGTTCTCCCATCCTGCCCTCATGAGTATCCATTCTGCCCCATATGATCTCCCCATCCTGCCCCATATGATCTCCCCATGTGATCTCTCCATCCGGCCCCATCTGTCTCCATCATATCCATTCTGCCCCATGATCCTGCACGATCTGTCTCCAATTCTGCCCCCAGTGTCTCCAATCATGCCCCATGTCTCCATTCTGCCCCCTATGTCTCCAACCATGCCCCCGTGTCTGCAATCCTGCCACTTGTCTCTAATTATGCCCCCTGTGTCTCCATTCTGCCCCATCTGTCTCCAATCCTCCCCATCTGTCTCCAGTCATGCCCCCATGTCTTTCATCCTGCCCCGTGTCTCCAATCATGCCCCGTATCTCCATTCTGCCCCGTGTCTCGCACTCTGCCCCAATGTCCAGCATTCTGCCCCCGGGTCTCACAGTCTGCCCCTGTGACCAGCATTCTGCCTCTGTCACTGTGTCCAGCATTCTGCCCCTGTCACTGTGTCTAGCATTCTGCCCCTGTCACTGTGTCCAGCATTCTGCCCCTGTCACTGTGTCCAGCATTCTGCCCCTGTCACTGTGTCCAGCATTCTGCCCCTGTCACTGTGTCCAGCATTCTGCCCCACTGTCCAGCATTCTGCCCCCGGGTCTCACAGTCTGCCCCTGTGTCCAGCATTCTGCCCCTGTCACTGTGTCCAGCATTCTGCCCCTGTCACTGTGTCCAGCATTCTGCCCCACTGTGTGTCCAGCCTTCTGCCCCACTGTGTGTCCAGCATTCTGCCCCTCTGTGTGTCCAGCATTCTGCCCCACTGTGTGTCCAGCATTCTGCCCCACTGTGTGTCCAGCATTCTGCCCCACTGTGTGTCCAGCATTCTGCCCCACTGTGTGTCCAGCATTCTTCCCCACTGTGTCCAGCATTCTGCCCCACTGTGTCCAGCATTCTGCCCCAGTGTATCCAGCATTCTGCCCCTGTGTGTCCAGCATCCTGCCCCCCGGGCCCCCCTAGATTGCCGCTCTCAAAGAAAAAAAAACACGAGTTCTTACCTGGCCATGCTCCTGTGCCGGTCGAAGATCCCTCCAGGCTCCACACATACGCACTTGCCGGGCCCGGCAGTTGACAATGACATCAGACGCTGGCGAGTGCGCACTGCGGCCATATTCAGCTGCCAGCCTCAGACTGGCTGGCGGCTGTTAACTATTGACGTGCAGGCGCGGGCCTGCACGTCAATAGCATGCCGCAGCGCCTGCAGGGGGGGCCCGGTGAGCAGATGAGATGGGGCCGGATGCGGGCCCCCTCTGCTCACCGGGCCCCATATGCCAGTCACGGCTGTAATGCCCTGATGGCGGCCTTGTTAATAAGACTATGATGTATTCAGACTGATTTAACAATTATGCACTCGCATCTTAGTATAAGTTATTTCTAGTCTCTGTAGGACATTTTCCTTCCGACATTATGCATTTGGATATGTTTACAGGTCATGCACTTGCACTTTAGCACCACATGGACCTTTTTTGTGATTCATTCTAACATTCCAGGACTTGCTGTTGCACCTGTTTTTTTATGTCTAAAAACCACTAAACACTTTGACCTACTTGAGGTATATTGTCTCTTTGACTTTGTATGTGGTTATTTTTACTACTACGGTAATTATTTTGTGGGTTGCTTGGAGCTCACTCTGCCTTGTTTGATTCCCTTATGTATACCGTTGATCCTTAATTTTAACCTATTTTGAATAAAATATCTTAATTTTACCTTTGGTCTTGTACTTCCCCTTTTTTCTGGATATATCTATTTTAGGAAGTGTACCAAATTATAGTTTTGGCCTGTAATTTGGGGTATTTTATTGTAGTATATAGTACAAGCTAAAGTCCTTTGTGACGTCCCTCAATCCTTGCAACTGAAAACCAAAAGCCAAACCTGCTATAAACTTGTTTAACCTAGACACGGACCAACCCCACTCCACGACCTTACCTACCAGTGCCAATAACGCCATTGCCCTGTCGCTATCTGACTCAGCCGAGCCGCATTGAAACAGCCAACTTTCCCACATGGCCCATGACGCCGCATAATCTGACCATGTCCTGTTTGACACCGAGGCTTGGATCAATCGGCCTCCCCTTCCGTAACCACCTGCCACAGATGCAAAGGACATGCTGCTCCTGCCGCCTCCGAATCTGGAGCCAAATCCCGGAATCGGTCCCACTGCAAACGAGACAAAGCATCAGCTATATTGTTCTGAACTCCTGGCACGTGCACCGCCGTAATCCATGCATTCAACTCCAAGCATCTCAGTACCAACTCCCTGACCAACCTAATTACTGGAGGGGAAGAAGAAGATAAGCTGTTAATCACGGCCACCACGCTCGAGTTATCGCAATGGAAACGTACTCGCCGATCACGAAAGCTGTCACCCCAAACAAACACTGACACCACAATCGGGAACAACTCCAACAATGCCAAATTCTTGGTGAGCCCCTTCTTTCGCCAATCCTCTGGCCACACCCCGACGCTCCATTTTCCTCCACAGTAGGCCCCATAACCAACTCCACCTGCTGCGTCTGTGTAGATCTCGCAATCAAAAGCATTCAGATCCTCCTGCTGAATAAGCGACCTGCCATTATAGCCTTCCAAAAAACGTTGCCAAACAAGAAGGTCCTCCTTATGCTCTCTACCCAAACGAATAAAATGATGAGCCGACCGAACTCCAGCCGTCGCCCTGGACAATCTGCGGCAAAATATCCTGCCCATTGGCATAATACGACAAGCAAAATTCAGGCGGCCCAGCAGCGACTGCAACTCCTTCAATGAAGTCTTCCGCAATTTTCCAATCCGACTCACCTCTCGCTTAAGCAACTCCAACTTATCATCAGGCAACCTACACTCCATTTTCTCAGAATCAATGAGAATCCCTAAGAAACTCAAGACCGTGCAGGGGCCCTCCGTTTTTCCCTGTGCCAAAGGAACACCAAACTGTCCGGCCACCCATTCCATGGTCCCAAGTAAATGACAGCACACTGCTGAATCCGGTGGACCAACAAACAAAAAATCATCCAAATAGTGAATGACAGAAGGAACGGCCGATACATCTCTCACTACCCACTCTAAAAAGGTACTGAAAGTCTCAAACAATGCACAGGAAATAGAACATCCCATAGGCAAACACCTATCCAAGTAAAAACCACCCTCCCACCAACAACCTAACAAAGGAATGCTCTGCGGGTGCACCGGCAAGAGCCTAAATGCCGACTCGATGTCCGTTTTTGCCAGCAATGCTCCAGGCCCGTACATTCGCACCCACCGAACAGCCGCATCAAACGATGTGTAAACAACGGAGCACAACTCCTCCGCAATCCCGTCATTAACCGAGGATCCTTTGGGATATGAAAGATGCTGAATTAGCCGGAACTTGTTCGGCTCCTTCTTGGGCACCACCCCAAGCGGGGAAACAATTACACCCGCCATGGGCAACGAACTAAAAGGCCCCGCCATTCTTCCCAGCTCAACCTCTTTTGCCAATTTAGCCGAAACCACCTCCGCATGCAAGCCAGCTGATCTCAAATTTTTTGTAGAAAAAGGAACAACATGCATCGGGTGAGGGATCTTAAACCCCTCAAGAAAACCGTCCCTAATAACCTCCGCCTTTTTAACATCCGGGTATCTACTTAGATAGGGGGCCATCTTTTGAACCCTCACCGGAGTCACCCCCTTGACCGCCACCCACTGATGGCTTACCACGTGATTTCTTGAAACACTTAGCGGCTCCGTGAGAGGCCCCGTTGCAATGGGAGCACACGTGTTTAAATTTACAAGTGGTGCCATACTTGCACTGGCCCTCATTAAACTGCCAGCATGTCCCAGATTTTTCCTTTGAACCCTGAGACCCGTGTCCTCCACTTTGTCCTGACTGCTGACTGCTACCCCCCCCTCCCCCCTGAAAGGACTGCCCATAACGCACCGGAGCCATCACCTTCAGCCACAACCCGATGTCTTTTTGGTCCCACCTTATCTCCGGCCTCACTGCTTTTCGCTGCCTGAACTGTTCATCGTATCTCAGCCAAGCCTGGCCCCCGTAGGTACGATGCGCCTCACCAATAGCATCCAAATAACAAAACAGGCCCGAGCAATTCTCGGGGAATTTCTCCCCTATAACACTCGCTAGAATGGCAAAGGCCTGCTGCCAGTTAACGAACGTCTGAGGAATAAGGCGCCAACGCCTCTTTTCTTCCTCTTCCTTTTTGCTGTCGTCTTTCTTTCCTTTATCCAAGTTAAATTTTTCTAAAGGAAGGAGAGAGAAAATCTCTACGTATTCATCTTTCCAAATCTTTTCCTTGACTTCTTTCTTCAAATGGGCCCCCAGCGGACCCTCAAAACACACATATACCTCGCCATTTGCCCTGTCGTCTAACTTAACGGTATCACCTTTTCCCGTTTCCGTTTGTACCGACACCGACACCCCCGCCACAGAAACAGGTGTCCCGCTACCCGAGCTCGCAATCTCGTTCGAACCCCCTGCTACGCCCCCGGCAACTGACACCCAGGCACCAGCGGGCGACGATCCCACACTGTTAGCAACTGAGCTACCCCCGCCCCCATCCAATCTACGCAAAATCTGCGACATACCCGCTAGAAGTTCTCTGACCCCCGGGACCTCATTACAGCCCCCACCCCGCTCCACCACACCCGAAACACCCGGCACTGGGGAAAGACTGGACATGTACTCACGTGGCTGCGCAGGTGCTGTGTCCCCACCAGCCGTGCTTCCTGAATCCTGCTGGTCCATTTCGTCGCGATGTTCGTTCCCGGAATCATCGCTGCCGCTCATCTGCCCCAGGCCCGCGCCCCTGGCCTCCACGTCACCAGGGGGGACCGAGACTGGCGAAGGCGACCGGTCCCTCGACCTCCTGCTGGATCTGGATCTGTCCGGCTCCGTGATTCCTCTGCCTCTAGCCGCTGGACTGTCTCCTCTGGACGCCGCTCCTGCGGCCCGACCGCGACCCGCTCCTTGCCATGATGCCGCCGCTGTCCTGCCCGATAGTCTGCTCTGCCGTCCTGTCGCAGAGCCAGGCGCACTGGGGGGATGGGATCCGGGTGCCCCCGCCGCAATTGCGCCCGCCGCGATACTCCCCGGCTCCTGCCTGGTGGATGCTGCCGCCGCCGCTGGGCTCCTTCCCCGTCCCCCTGCTCGTGTTGCCGCCACCGCGGGAGGTGCTCCCCGGCGGGTAGAAGCTGCTGCTATCGGTGCTGCGGCGCCGCCGCGCCCTCTGCTAGGCCGCACCGGAAGTGCGGCCCTGACATCCTGTGCAGCGCCGGCGTCCTGCCGCGTCTGCACCGCTCGCCCAGCACCGCGCCGCCTCGCGCCGGCAGGGCCGCCAGGTGGATTCCTGCCGGGGGAGGGGGCGGGCAAGGTGGATCGGCCGCGTCCCCCAGCCCCCGCAGGGTCCCTGGAGGGGCTCCGCGGCCTGCGCCTGCCGCGCGGTGTAGTGTCGGGGGACAGCCTGTCTGGCGGCCTAGACCGCCTGGTTCTGCTGCCCCGGCTCCCGCTGTCCTGGCTCCCACTGCCTCCGAGCAGCCCTGTGAGCTGCTCCTCCAGCCATCCGGCCCTCCTGGAACTGGCCTCCCGACGAAGCTGAGCTACCAGGCTGTCCACAGAAGACATGGTGAGAGGGATGTGGCAGCAGGTCCACTCACTTCGCCCGTCTAAGGTAACTGATCTCCCCTTTTCCCGCACTTTCCCAAGCCCCCACCTCCCTTTTTGCATAAATCCCCACCCCAAATCCTACTCTTCCAATCCCCGGGCTCCTTTACTCAATAACACCTTTATTTTTTAAAAGAAAACCTACTGCACTGCTCCCATGGCAACGCAGTCATGTGGGGGCCTCCTTTTAGCTGCGCCCCATACAGCCCCCCCTCTTACACCTCTTCTAGGTTCTGAATATGTAATTAGATATCATGGCTCCATATTATGACAGAACAAAATCCCAGAGTTATTCACAAGAAACCTTCCAGAAGCAATGTTCTTTTGGAAAGTTTCAGGAGGTGCACAGAGCATTTGCAAACTCTTTTGGGTGTCTTGAAAGTCTCCCCTTTTTCTCAGCGCACCTCAAACATTTTGGAAAATTGGCATGTACAGTATGGAAAACTCTTGCAAGAGGAAGTGTGTTTTTAATTTTTTGCTAAATGCTTCATCATTATGGGAACACCATTAATTTTGCTATAAATCCCCCTTTCTTTGTTTTGGTAGAGGTAGAGCATGAAGTGTTTTTGGTAGAAAAATCATCACAAATGCCAAAAAAGCTTGAAAACACTAAAATTCTTCTTATTGTGACCTAAATAGGACATTTTACTACATGCATACTGTGTATTGTCAGACTCATCAGTAAACTAGTTTGAGACTTCTTATTGTTTCTTGATGACGGAGGTAAGAGGCGTTTTCTCGCCTGATGAGAAGGATCTCTGTAATTCTATATATAGAAGCATCGCTTAACTCCTTAGATCACTGCTTCCTGGTGTCTTCCTGTTCTTTTTATGTCTTGCTGCATAAAACTTCAATCTGCAGCATTAAAATTGCAACACCGAGAAGGAAAAGTTGTAGAATTATGGTATTCATGGACATGTTAATGAGCTGCAAATTGTGAAATAATGGAAACATAATTTCAAAATATCTTGATTTATTCAGTATGGACTCTACGCACCACACGCAGAGTTCCCCGCACTTACAAGTCTTGGCTGCTATAAATGAGGTTATAAATGGTTGTCTAAGGAATGTTCTGCCACTAAGGAAAATCATCAACATCAGCTGCTGGCAGCTCCCTTTGCAATTGGCAACCAATGACGTTCTGGATGTGCTTGATATGAGACAAGTCTGGAGACGCCGCAGGCCGTAGTAACACATTTATGCCACGCAGGCTGCTCACAGTATTGATTCTGTGATTTTAGTAATTCCACAATTTTTCCTTTTTTGGTTTTCCGATATCAAAGTTGAGGAGTGTATATAAAAACCTCAATACCCATCAAAAAATATTTGATGCCATCTATTAAACAACTGTCTTCTTCACAGGGGCCAGACACTAATGGATATCTAACTGGGAGAAATAACTTCAATGATGTAGATCTGAACCGAAATTTTCCTGATCTTAATATGGTCTTCTCTTACAATGAAAAACATGGAGGGCCTTGTGACCACTTACCACTTCCTGACAATTGGAAGGAACAGGTAGGTTTGTATTTCATACATGCTTAGCTGGGATGTAACTACAGGTGGTGCCGATATTGCAGACACACCTGTAAGAGGCGTGATCTGATAGGAGGACTCTAGTATTAGGCTAGGTCTACCCGAAGACTTTGATCGATTCGTGTGTAGTGTTGAGGAAAATGATCCTAGTATTGTGCCAACATCGATACTCGGTGGAAGCCAGAGGCAGTTTGAACTTCCGCTGCTGGCATTCTGCGCAGCTCTTGTAATTACTAGACTTCTGGTCTCTGGTCTTTCCAGAGTCCAAGTCACATAATTGTAAGGTGCCCAAGCGAGGTGGTCATGGGCGAGCTTCTGTTCCCACTCGCTTTGGCATCCTACAGACAACTCGTGTCCCAGTCCTGGTATGCTGCTGTGTGTGAGGTGCATCACACTTACTTTAGGGCTGCAGACCTCTTCTTCTGACTCCAGGAATCCCTCTTCTGGAACCAGGGCAGCAATTAATCCAGGAGACACAAGATTCATAAAAACAACCCAACTTTTACTTGGTGAATGGCAGTATTTTTAGTATTTACAGGCAGATGTAGAGGATAAGGCTCAACGGATTGTCATCTTTCCCACAGGTACCGGAGACAACTTCAGCCCTGGTTCTCGGTATAGGTAGAATGTCCCTCTCACTGGCTTCTCTAACCCTAGGGAATCTTCTCCACAACTAACAGTATAATTGGATTGCAATACCTTCCATGCCATGTAGTCTGAGCCTATCTTTTCCTGTAGCTTCACAGCTGAGTGCACCCCAGGCCCCCGACGTCCATCTCGAGGTTGCCCTAGTTCACTAGACAGAATCACACAGAAGGGTATTTTCAGCAAATCCACTGCCCCGAGTATTAGGACCACGCTGTCCATAGCAGCCTCTGACTTTGGCCTGCTGCTTCCCACACTGCTCTCCACATGCTGATTAACTCTGTAAAATCCTTGACTTGCCACTAACTCTCAGCTCCGGCTCCCAAACTGGGCCGGTCATTATAGTTAACCCTGTCTAAGCTAATTGCAGCCCCAGTGGGTATCATACTTTTATAACATATATTGTAGGTCCACTGTGATTTATCAAGACCAAAGTCAGTACAGTCATCTACCAGGAAATGTTAGAGCAGTTCACGCTTCCCTCTGCCGACAACCTTTTTGGAGATGGAAATTTCATTTTCCAGCAGGACTTGGCACCTGTCCACACTGCCAAAAGTACCAATATCTGGTTTACAAACAACAGTATCGCTGTGCTTGATTGGCAGAAAACTCGCCTGACCTTAACTCCATAGAGAATCTATAGGGTATTGTCAAGAGAAATATGAGAGACACCAGACCCAACAATGCAGACGAGCTGAAAACTGCGATCAAAGCAACCTGGGCTTCTATAACCCCTCAGCAGTTCCACAGGCTGATCGCCTCCATGCCACGCCGCATTTAAATAAATTACCGTATTTTCGGGTGTAGAAGACGACTGGGCGTATAAAACGACCCCCAACATTTCCATATAAAATATGGAGTTTGGGATATACTCGCCGTATAAAACGGGGGTCATCTTATACGCAGGGTGTCGTCTTATGCAGCGTGTGCGGTCCGGATGGTTCCCAGGGTCTGGAGGAGAGGAGATTCTCCTTCAGGCCCTGGGATCAATATTCATGTAAAAAAAAAAAAGAATAAAAATAAAAAATATGAATATACTTACCTTCCGACGGCCCCCGGCTCTCAGCGGTGCAAGCGGCGGACTCCGGTCCTTCGAGCAATGCATCCTTGGGAACGGAGGCCGCCGCTTGCACCACTGAGAGCTGAGGGCCGCCAGAAAGTAAGTATATCCATATTTTTAATTTTTACTCTTTTTTTTTACATGAATATGGATCCCAGGGCCTGAAGGAGAGTCTCCTCTCCTCCAGACCCTGGGAACCATCCAGGACCGCTCACTGCACACGCCGTACCTGGGGTATAAGACGACCCCCGACTTTTGAGAAGATTTTTAGGGGTTAAAAAGTCGTCTTATACGCCAGAAAATACGATAACTTTTTGATATGATATTTGATATTCTAATTTTGACAGAAGCAGCCTTATGTTTTTTTCCCTAAATAGCAACCCCCTCTGAAAAACGACTCCTTTTTCTAAACTTATACAACCCCAACCTCACCTCCTCCCACTCCTCTCAACTCTTTTTCCAAGGAATAAGTTGTGCAGTTTCAATATTTTCATCTCTTTATCTCCAAACATAAGACAGTGCTAAGGATTTAGACAGTTGGTCTGCCGACTGTATGACTTTATCTGCCTTTGTACTTAATAAATCAGTTTATTTATTCAGTTGCTGCTTGCCAAATGTACCGGTCATTATCTTAACAGTTTAAAGAGAAGGATTTGGCAAGATGACATTGCTTGCGAGGAAAAAGCAAGTGATGAAGCAGAAAATATTCGAACAAATATAGGCATCATCCAGACGTATTTTTCCATATACGAATTCTTTTCATGTATTTCGCAGATGGAACATGTAACCATTATACTCTTTGGGGCTGTTCACATTTCCTCAGTTTTTACAAATCGAGTGATCCTCAAAAGAAAATGGAGACTTGTGCATTTTTGATCAAACTCGCCAATGCAAATCTATGGATCTGTGTAAAGCGCGAATGCCATTTGTGTGCTGTCCGTTTTTAACATTGGTAGGAGAAGCTTTGCAATTTTTTCATTAGCATATGAAAAAATCACTGATGATATTCTGATGGTAAAAAGTGAAACACTGACGAAAATATGATCCGAAATTGGTCTGTTTTTTTTGCGTACAAGAAAATGTAATGACGTCTGAATGAAGCCTAAGTCTTTAAGGCCATGCTCGCCCTACTGGTTGATCTAGACGCGTGGCCACCAGTCTGCAGCTTTCTGGCAGCTGGACGTTATAGTTTTACAACATACAGAATTATGAAGATAGAAGTAATACCGTAGTTATTACCAACATTTACAGCAATCAATTATTCACAGAATAGGCAATGACTTGCGAATATATGGGGGTTTGAACACTGGGACCCCAACTGATTCAAAGGGCAGAAATAGCCGAGTACATCACATACATATCGGAGCCCTTTTTTCCAGATCTGTGGGCGTCCCAGATGTCGATCTGCCACTGATGCAACAAATCCCCCCCACATATCCTTTGGGAAGGTGATAGCTTTAAATGTTGAACCTAACCCTTTAACTACAAATAATTAAATTATATTTTTCAGTCCCATACATGTAACAAAATAAGGCTACATTCACATTTACGTTGTTGGGCGCAGCGATGTCGACGCATACCGACGCATGCGTCATGCGCCCCTATCTTTAACATGGGGGGCGCATGGACATGCGCCGGTATGCGTTGTATTGCGTTTTACGACGTATGCATCAATTAGTCGCACCAGACAGGGCGCGGAAGACGCTACTTGTAGCGTTTTCCCTGCGCCAAAATTCAAGAACATTACTAGTTTATGGCAACGCATGCGTCAAAAAATGCAGCGTTGTGTTTTGCGTTGTTGGTTGCGTCGACGACGCTGCGCCCAACAACGCAAATGTGAGCGTAGCCTAAGCAAAATGAACCAGTTATAAAGGGATACAATTAGTTATTACCCTTCAATAAGATAGGTGATAACTGCTAGGTCAGTCAGGGTCACCAGGCTGAGGCCCCCATGTCCCTTTTTGGAATGGAGTAGTGGTGCAACGTGGTCCATTCAAAGTGCATGGGGCTGATGGAGAGAGCCAAGTGTTTGGCCATCATCACCAGTCCCATGGACTGTGAATGGAGTGGCAGAATGCATTCAATTCCAATAATAGACACCCAATCTGGAGATCGATGGGGGTCCCAGCAGTCAGCCCTTCCACCAAAGTAGCTGTTAATACCTATTTGTATATTAGTCCTCCTGTTATGCTTATTAATTGATATCTATTTTTTCCAGGTGGAACCAGAGACACTAGCCCTAATCTATTGGATGGATGAGATTAATTTTGTCCTTTCAGCAAATCTGCACGGAGGAGCCGTGGTGGCGAACTATCCATTTGATAAAACCAAGGACATTCGGAACAGAGGTTACCGCCGCATGACAAGCTATACCGCTACCCCTGATGACAAGCTGTTCAGATCGGTAATTAATCCAATGCGGGTCACAAATGTTCTAGAAGCATCTGGATGACATGAGGCCCCGCTCATATCCCGCACATGCACAAAATTATCCCATCTGAATACCAACAGGACCTGCAGTCAACTAATATTAAGATTAAAAAATAGATTTAAAAAGTCCAAACTTACAGCGTCAGCCCTGATAGAGGGTTCAGAGTTTTACAATAAAAAGCTTTAAATATGTGATTGTATTTTAAAGGGCTTGTCAACTTTGGATTACAGGGAGAGTGTTATTAGAAAGCTAACTTATTATTTAACTCAAGTTTTTATGTTAAATGTATATTTAAAAAATCTTGATTTTTTTTTAATTTTCCTTATCACTATTTCCATTTCAGTAAGCCAAATATCAGTCTTCATGCCTGAAAAAAGCTCTTCTTTAGAAGTCAATAAGTCAGTCTATTGCTGATAACAGCAATTTTACCATTGAACTATTAAATGCAATAGAAAACCTTTGCACATAAGAAACGAGTTAAGATTCCGCAGAAATGCTGCCGGAAGCTGGAGTCTATCTATGAATCCCGTCTGCAGCAGGTCATAACAGCCAGAGGGCTTCTACTAAGTATTTAAGACACTAGTTATTAAGGGGTTGAATATTTCTGAGACTGCAGTAGCCAGTAGCATTTTGCAATGATTTTGGAGAAACCTTTTTGTTATATTATTTGTGTTCAGGTATTTACATTGTTCTGCTTTTATTGGTTTATTGCAAACAGCAGAAAGTTTGTAAATTTTGCTAAAGCAAATCATTTGCAATGGATTTTGAATCATTTTGATTACAACTGTATGATTGTTTATGGTCATTGAATCAATCACTCATAGACTCATATTTTGCAGAACTTACTTAGACGTTAGCTTACTCAGAAGTCAATAGCAAGAGCGCCACCATCTGCTTTTCCAAGTAAAGTGGTTGATCCTTCCTGACATCTGGTTTGGGGTTATTGGTGTTTTTGGGCACATATGGTTTGGGGATTGACCTTTATGTACTCCTATTGTGTGCTACGTGACATTTCTAGGCACATATGGGACTATGGTTGACCTGTACACTATATTTCAAAGATTAAACAAAGCAGTCTGAATAGTGGACTGTGAATAAAGCAACTGTATTGTATGAGAAGCGATTAGTAAAAAAAAATGTTTATCTAATTTTTTGGGGGGAATGATCCATAAAAGATAAAGTGATCTCAAGTGATCCCAGCAATTATCAGGGCAACCAGTAAGTGTTCAATTCTTCTACAGCACTGGACTATTGCATGGTGCATAGTCATCCAGAGAAAAGGGGAGAGATGCTTTTTGTAACTATCCTCCACTATGGTTAATTAATGAAGGTTACACATGTAACACAATATTTCTGATTTTTATTTTTAAAGCAAATGTCACTTGTGAAAAAAAAAAAAAAAAGAATAAATGTTAAAATATCGGATAAAACACTATTAAATATAAACAGTATAAAATAATAAAGAGGATCGACTGAACCTCAAGGGAAACAATAACGCACAGTTATCATTTTATCCATACATTTAGAAGTGGACTAACATAGGGACAGTAATATGTTGAGATTGCATAGTTGGTCTGTGGACACATAGGGAGGAAATTATCATGACTGGTTTTTGTGGCACACGCATATACTGTAGCACCAAATGTGCACCAGAAAGTCTACTTTTCAGGAGGTGTAAATGAAATGTACCTTTACATACTTTACCTACTTTAATAATGTAAATTCTGATCATTTTGTTTATTGCTGAGGATTATCACCCTGCGTGTAAAGACTTTCAGTTGTCGAAATCACAGAGCTTCATCTAATGCTAAAACTTTTGTAAGATCTGCAGATTGCTGCGGTCACTCGATGGACTGGCCATGTCAATAGGATTATGATTTCATCGCAAACGCACATTGTGACTTTTTCAAAATCATTAGTGAATAGTCCTGCAAGATATTGACCAACTGTACACGTTTAACAAATGTGTAAAGTAAGTGTTTCGAAATTGTCTACTGAGAGGTTGCGGTATATTTATTGCATAGGCGGGCCACATTTCCGACTCCTAATAAAATGGATCTCAGCATCATGTAAAGGGTTGGAGGCACGCTGCTTTGCACGAGGACCCCCCTCCTAACCTTACCAACTCTTCTAGGAGTCCAAGAGGTCTCTTTTTCTGGGAGCCTCATGGATGTTCTGAGAACATTGGCACATAAAGCCACCCCAACAATTGACTCTTTAAGACACATGTTACAGAAGGTTGTTTCTTCTTCTTAGGGTGGTTTTTAGACTTTTGTGTAATATTTGCTTTTTTTTTATGTATACTGTGAAGGTAACTGATGGCATATAGGGGGTTATATATGGATGATCCATCAAACAAAGCTGGATTAGATTAGTGGGGGGTCTCACTATCAGTACCCCCTCGAATTAGCTGTTTAAAGAGGCTGTGCAGCCTCTTCAATGTTTACAGCGGTTCGTATTTTCTTTAGCGGGCAGACATTCAAGTTCTCGCAGCGCTCCTCTACTTGTTTCAACGCAAAAAAAAAAATGCTGATTGGAGGCGGACTACTGTCTATCTAGTATTGTTGACCGTAAATTTTTAAAGACTGAAATAACTCATCTATTTCTTCTACAGACACATCTTGTGGAGATGACATGAGTTGTCCAGCATGTGTGGGTCAAAACTCTGGTACCTGTACCTTAAAAATTGGGGGTCCCCTGACTTTTTTCCACATAGGATGATACTGCTGCTATAATCAGGCAGAGAAAGAATTAAGCAATGGCAGCGCATGTGCAGTGCCTTCTCCACTTATCCCTCACTTATGGTATACCCTATGGATATAGAAACTAATTAAACCGTAAACTTGCCAAACCCTTCATAATGGTCACAAAACACATGTTTTCTAGATATATGTATCATATCTATTGTGTTTTTCTTTCTGGCTGGGCATGTGGTTTATCTTTTTGGTCACTTGTGTTATGGTCTCAAGATATATATTGACCTTTGTGTTTTTTTGGGGGGAGACATGGTTGATATCTGGTCACTTGTGTTGCCGTTGACGTCTCCAGACATACGGTGGTCTTTGCTTTGTTTTTACTTTGGTTACTTGCACAGGGGTCAACAGCTCCAGGCATATGTTGTCAGTGGGTCATTTTTTTTCCCAGACGGATGATCACTGGTCACTTGTGTTGTGTTTCACCTCTACAGACATATGTTGGCCTTTGTTTTGTTTTTTTGGGCCACATGGATGATCTCTGGTATTTTTGTGTTGTGTTTGACATCTCGAGACATTTATATATATTTTTTTGGCCACATGGTTGATGTCTGCAAACTTTTGAAATGGTTTTCTCGAGTTTAACGTGTTGTGCTATGATTGATCTATATTTTATATATGTTGTATTCCAGTTTGTATCGCTAGACACATTTTTTTTCAGTGGTTGACGCCTATGTACATGTGGTGAATACTGGATATTTTTCCAAATATACCGTATGTTGTATTACAGTTGATGCATATGCACAGTGTCAGGCTGGGGTGGCTACAGCCCACCGGTAACATTGACTCCGAGGGCCCACTATAAAGTTTCATGCAAATGTTACACAACATGTATAATTTTCATAAATGTACCTATGCTTCTATATCATAATAAACTAGGCAGTTTACTGAGTGAGTGATAAAATGTAGTCAAATATCTTATCCCAACTACTGCTCATGTTGGAGGGTTAGTGACTTACTCCTGCACAGGGGCCCACCGGGGAATTCACCTGTACTCCTGTGGGCCAGTCCGGGCTGCATCTGGACATAGGTTGTACAGTGGTTTATGCCAATTTATTACTGCCTGAGGGTAAGCAAAACATTATGAAGTAGTCCACGAATATGTTTTTCCAAGTATTCTGTCTTAATTTATAAGACCCGTTTTCAAACACCCTAATAGAAAATTCTGAGTTAATATCGGGGTCTTCATCCCTTGCCCAGCGTGAGTAGTGGTTATAAGAGGGCCACTAACGCTGGAGAATCCATCCCATTCTGCGTTACGTAGACAGCCCATTGCTTTAAAAATCTAATGCTGATCACTGGTGGTCACTTTGAGAAGTGCTTATTGTACATACCCTTCTAACAATTTGGGATAGTCAATGGACATCCATTTAAAGGGATTGTCCAGGACTGTGATATTGATGCATTATCCTTCCATGTCCACTGGAAGTACACAGTATATGGAGCCATAACATTACATCTCCATGCAATGTGTAGTGACCAATCTTGTATAGTGCAACGTGGCAACCATTTACGATACATCAATAATAGCTGAGCTGCTACCCGAGAATGCCAGTACATAGTGTACGGAACAGTGATGTTCTGCCTCCATACACAGTGTACTTCCAGCGGACACATAAGGGGAATGTAACAGATTATCGGAGGGGGTGCCGAGTGTTGGACCTTTATCACTCTACCACTGATGACCTAACATTAGCATAGGGTAACCATATCATAATCATCGACCTGGCCCTAAGAAGCTAATGTCACGGAGACACGGACGTGTGAAAGAGGCCTAAAGCCGCTAGAGTTCTTATGAGTATTACATTTGAATATTTTTTTTATTTCTCTATTTTTTTTGTAAGTTTATTACTGCTTTAGACATATGTTAAATTTATATAATATAAGTTGATGTTTGACTGTTTTTTTTTCTTCTTCATCTTTATACAGCTTGCAATGGCGTACTCGTACTCCCATGGCTGGATGCACCACGGGTGGAACTGTGGAGACTATTTCCCCAATGGAATCACTAATGGAGCTTCTTGGTATTCTCTTTCTAAAGGTGAGAACTAATTATCCCAAGTGCTCAGATCTTCTTATCCTGTGACTGTATCTCATCTTAGTTCTCAGAAGACCTTACCGACTTGGTGAATTGAAATGGTTCGTGTCTAGTTAAAAATGAGTTCTGATCCATGAGCAGCATGATATAGAATAACATATTCACTGTAAATAGGATTATTTTAATTTAAATCTCCGCTTAGGAGTCCAGTGGGCGGTCCTATTTGATGACTGACAGCCTATTTTATTAAAGGGGTTTTCCATTTTCAGAAAAAAACTCTCTCCCTTGGCTACAATTCTTTAAAAAAAATGTTTTACTCATCCTACCTAGTTCCAGCGCTGAGTCTCCACCTTCTGCTCCTGGTGTTTGTTATTGTCTGCAACGCTGCAGCCAATAAGGGAGCTCAACTGCTTTGCCCAAGTTGAAAGGCACAAGCCTCTCAGAGCTGCTGAAGTCACTGATTGCCTGCAGTGCTGCTAACATGATGACAGCCATGCAAACAACAAGGGACTCAGGTCGCAGTGGCAGAGACTCGGAGCTGGACCTGGGGAGAGTGAGTAAGGCTCAGTTTGTTGGGGGGGGGGAGGTTACAAACAAACTGTATTTGGGGAAGTGGGGTTTTCCAAAACCTGAAAACCCTTTAACCCTTTAAGAACCAGGGGTATTTCCGCTTTTCTCTGTGGATCGAAAACTTGAAGCTTTATATTATCAAACTTCACTGTTTGAAGTCATTGACGGTTGAGCGGAGCAAATGCCTAAAATAGTTAATGAGATTATTTCTAGGGGTGTAAATTATTAGCGACACGTTAAATGCTTCGTTTGCAGATACCACCGCCCTCACAACCCCACAATCCACGTCCTTTATTAATTATTCTGCTAAATATGGCATAAAGGACATCTTTGTATTGTTAGTAGGAGTCATTGAATGCATGTGTGTATATTTAGCAACTATAGTATAGCGGTTATATTTAATTGGTGTCATTAAATACCGCTTTGTGGTAACGTTTATATATATATATATATATATATATATATATATCTCCATATATACCGTACATCTCTGGGTTTCACCAATACTCAGATGGAGATCCCAGGGCTGTAGACATTTAACCAGAGCAAAATACAGGTGCTTCTCATAAAATTAGAATATCGTCAAAAAGTTAATTTATTTCAGTTCTTCAATATAAAAAGTGACTCATATGTTATATAGAGTCATTACACACAGAGTGATCTATTTCAAGTGTTTATTTCTGTTAATGTTGATCATTATGGCTTACAGCCACTGAAAACCCAAAAGTCATTATCTCAGTGAATTAGAATACTTTATAACACCAGCTTGAAAAAATGATTTTAAAATCCAAAATATTGTCCTACTGAAATGTATGTTCAGTAAATGCACTCAATACTTGGTCGGGGCTCCTTTTGCATCAATTACTGCATCAATGCGGCGTGGCATGGAGGCGATCAGCCTGTGGCACTGCTGAGGTGTTATGGAAGCCCAGGTTGCTTTAATAGCTTCCTTCAGCTCGATTGCATTGTTGGGTCTGTTGTTTCATCTTCCTCTTGACAAGGTCAGGTGAGTTTGCTGCCAATGAAGCACAGTGATACTGTTGTTTTTACACCAGGTATTGGTACTTTTGGCCGTGTGGACAGGTGCCAAGTCCTGCTGGAGAATGACATTTCCATCTCCACAAAGCTTGTCGGCAGAGGGAAGCATGAAGTGCTGTAAAATTTCCTGTTAGACGGCTGTGCTGCCTTTGGTCTTGATAAAACACAGTGGACCTACACCAGCAGATATCATGGCTCCCCAAACCATCACTGATTGTGGAAACTTCACACTAGACCTCCAGCAGCTTGGATTGTGGCCTCTCCACTCTTCCTCCAGACTCTGCGACCTTGATTTCCAAATGAAATGCAAAATTTACTTTCCTCTGAAAACAACACCTTGGACCCCTGACAACAGTCCAGTTCTTTTTCTCCTTGGCCCAGGTAAGATGCTTCTGGCATTGTCTAGTGGTCATGAGTGGCCGGACACAAGGAATGTGACACTTGTAGCCCATGTCCTGGATACGTCTGTGTGTGGTGGCTCTTGAAGCAATGACTCCAGCAGCAGTCCACTCCTTGTGAATCTCCCAAAATTTTGAATGGCCTTTTCTTAACAATCCTTTCAAGTCTGTGGTTATCCCAGTTGCTTGTGCACCTTTTTCTACCTCACTTTTTCCTTCCACTCAACTTCCCATTAATATTCTTGGATACAGCACTCTGTAAACAGCCGGCTTCTTTAGCAATGACCTTTTGTGGCTTACCCTCCTTGTGGAGTGTGTCAGTGATGCCTTCTGGACATCTGTCAGTCAGCAGTCTTCCCCATGATTGTGGAGCTACTGAAAGAGACTAAGGGACCTTTCTAAACACTTAGGAAGCCTTTGCAGGTGTTTTTGTTAATTATTCCAATTTCCTGAGATAATGATGTTTGGGTTTTCATTGGCTGTAAGCCATAATCATCAACATTAACAGAAATAAACACTTGAAATAGATCACTCTGTGTGTAATGACTCTATATAATATACGTGATTCACTTTTTGGATTGAAGAACTGAAATAAACTAACTTTTTGATGATATTCTAATTATTGAGATGCACCTTTATATTCATGCATTCGGGTTTCTCCTTCAGTCCCCTTTGCTCCAGTGTATAACATCTGATCCTCCGCCGTGCCGCCTGCCTTTACTCACATGTGACATAGCGGCCGGTGGTGCAGAGCTCACTGATACCAGCACGGTCCTGTAATAGAAGCCAGCGGGGTAACAAGTCTGTTCATGACATTTCTTACTCCTAAATATTCCCCCCATGACCTGTGAGTGATACTTTTGAGAAGTGGAAGGAACCGCAGCAACTCAGCCACCCCGTAACATTATAGAGCGGGGGGCCGAGTGCTGAGGAGGAGCAGAGGGCAGAAAAGTCACCAACGCTCTGCTGACTCCATAACTGCAGAGTCCAGACCTCCTCTAATATAACATCAGCACCAACACTGCCGGGAGCTTCATGGCCAAGCAGCTGCATGCAGCCATACATCACCAAGCACAATGCCAAGTGTTGGATGGAGTGGTGTAAAGCCGCCATCACTGGACTCTGGAGGAGACGTGTTTTGTGCAGTGACGAATAAACGAATCAACTCTGGCAGTCTGATGGACGAGTCTCAGTATGGAGTGGTTAGGGGGGTTTGGTGTGGAAGAACATGAACGAAAATGGAGATTGTGAGTCCAGCTCCCTCCTCCATCATCAGTGTCTGACCTCACAAAATCTTGAAGAAATTACCGTAGAGTGGAAGCTGTTATAGCTGGAAGTGGGAGTCTGACTCCATATTAAAAGTCTTTTGTCAGCAAGTTTTTGCTATTTAATATCATAGCAGCAAGAGAGCAAGATTCCAGGGATGTGTCACTTACTAGACTGTGTGTTGTACAATCAGTGTTTTATGAGCAGGAGATTATCACTGCCTGACTAGATCTCACATGCACAGCAGTCAGGCTAATCTATGTGACATTCCTGCTTTGCCTGAGTTCTGCTTTGTTCTTGTATTGTACAGGTATGCAAGATTTCAATTACCTTTACAAGAATTGCTTTGAAATTACACTGGAGTTGAGCTGCAACAAGTTTCCACGTGAGGAGGAGCTGGAAAGGGAATGGTTTGGAAACCGGGAAGCTCTGATCTCATTCATAGAACAGGTAATAATTGCTGGAAATTGGGACTTGTGCTGCCGTAACTGACTTCAGTGGTGAAGAACAGCAGCATCACAAAGGTGTCCTAGTGCTATTAACCCCAATAATCTGGTGTACCCTGTGACGGAACCTAGCAGAGTTTACTCAACCTCGCCCCTGGGTGAGTATAATCTAACGTCTTTTTCTCCTCTTTCAGGATACATCGGGGGCTTATCTACAGCATTACAGAATACTATAGATAAGCCCCTGATGCCGGTGAGCTTACCTCACCATCGATTTTGGGGGTGACAGGTTCCCTTTAAAGGAGTTTTCAATACTATGATATTCATGATCCATCATACCAGTGGGGAAGCTGATCTGCAGCACCAGTATGACGGGACGGTGGTGATCCAAGTTTTTATCCAGCTGATCTATGGGTACGCCGGCTGTCGGACCCTCACCAATCTGATATTGATGACCTATCCTAACAATTAGGCACCAATATCTTAAGCCTGGTTGACCCCTTTAATGATTGACTATATGATCAGGACCTCAGCTGTAAGTTGGGTGCACACAGTTTAGTGGGATACTGGCATAATACATCCTAATTATCCCTGTTAATATCGATTTGCATGGAAGGATGTTGAGTTTTGCTGCTCAGCACACCTTTGATCGCTTCCTCCTTGCAGACTCTATTTGCTTCTACAATGATATATATATATATATATATATATATATATATATATATATATCTAGGCCATATGGCGGAGCACACAAATGCTGAATAAGGGCGCAGGGCAGGACTTCTAAAGATTACAAAAACATTCTGCTCCGCTGAGTGTAGGCGAAAGCTCCGGGGTAATTTAGGGTTATGCAGGTCACCATATCCAGACACTCATGTGCGTGCCATAAATGAGCCGCTTTCATCGGCAGACCCCTAACTTAAGGATATACCTAAAATACAAAACTGAAGTAACCTGGGAGAGGAAATGTAGAGAGGAAGAACCGAACACTAAGGCTACACACCATGGCTCCTGCTCGCCTGAGGCCACGCTCACCGCACACACTACGCACTTTGTTGGGTGTCCAGCTTCACCGTTAATATGATGTTTCCCGGCAAACATAGAACAGACACCAGTCAGTGATACATTTTGTGTTACAAGCCCCCAAAACTCCACAGCCTTTATTTGTAGTAGCCATATAGTAGAGGAATAATTGTCCCTGTGTTCTTTGGGCCAAGCAGGAATTGGGGCATTTAAAAAAAACACAGAGCGCTTTGTCAAAGGCTGGCCGATGTGTTTGTACGTCTCGTTTTAAAAGCACGTAATTAAATGTGACACTTTGATTAGCAAATCATTTACTCTAAGGGTAAGATTCTAAAGAAACGTTCCGCGAGCCCCCCGGCCAAGTCCGATCCCCCCTGCAAACGACTGTATGTACATTGACAAGATGAAAATCATTCTCCTTAGATGCTCATCTTGTACCAGTAAGGGCCATGTGCGACCAGAAAATGGTCAATTCTCTAAATCAAGTTTTTATAGTCTCATATTTGTAGATTTAAAAAAAAAAAAAAAATTCTATCTTAAATTCTAACTTAAAAGTGGGTCAAATCAGTGTGCGGAGATCAGTAGCAGGAAACGGTTATTTTGCCTGCGCCCACGTTTGCATGGGGAGGTAAGCATGGCCGGTGACGTCATATCTAATGATGCCTGTGGGAATACATGTGTGATCCACAGGTTTTGTGATGCCATCCTACACCCCCTTCCCTCTCTTATGCACATAAGTATAAACTAGGACTAAATATTACCACCCTGTTAATGACACTATTGGACAAGGTCCAAACAATACCGCCACACCATAACCTTTATCCTAACCAGTGACTGAATAATATCACCATATAACCACTACACAAAGACTGATATTACCGCCATACAGTGACCATATAGTGGTATACAGGGAGAAGACTCTATAAGTGAATACTGTACAGGTAAATCCAGGACGACATCCTTGATTGTAGACATTCACTCATTGTTTTCCTTCTGGCCCAGACCACCATGGCCTGGTGGTTGCAGCTACAACTTGTCTGCAGAGTTTGTTGCTCAGAAATATCGGGCACCTTAATGTTTGAGAATCCTCCCAAGCTTTTCTCAACCTAGATAAACATCCAATCCTACTTACCGTCTATCCCCAATTCTGTCTTGTTACGGCCTTTGCCCTCAAATACTGTACTTCTGAAATAATGGTAGCATATCTATAATTACCTTACAAAAATGATGGTTACATTGACTGTGCCCTTTAAAACAATAGTGCCCCAGACAGTAATAGTGCACCAAACTATAAATGTACCCCAAGAAATAATAGTGCCCCCACATTGTAATAGTTGCGGATTTCAGCTTTCAGCAGAATCATCAGTACACATAGACATTGTGGATGTTTCATAATTAATATATCCCCATATCAATCAGCATGTTTGCACCAGTAAAATAGCAATTCTCACCTCCGGTGTTGGTGCCGTTCTAGCGGGGTCGGTACTTGTTCTCCCTAGGCTTGCATGAGACTGGGCGCATGGCTCACGTGACATAACAATCAGTTCTGGCTTCACTCTCACCAGTCATATCTGACGTCAGGAGGAGGCGAGCTGCCGGTCGCCGCTCAGACTTCCTCTTGATGTCCGATTCGTCCGAAGGCATGAAGAGTTTCTGGCTTCCGGTAGTTACCACTAGGGGGAGCTTACTGCATACAGATTTATTATTGCGTTCAATGGGAGCCACATACACAACAAGACTTTTTGCTTGTGTTATTTTCTATGTGATACTTTTGGTATTGCAGTTCAGCTTCAGACACTGAAGTGGTTGGGCTGCAAAACCCAGCTCAATCAATGAATAAGGGTGGCGCTGGTTCCTGAAAATAAAAGCAGTCCATTTCCTAATCTCATACAACCCCATGCCTAATAGAAAAAGAAGATCAGATATATATATATATATATATATATGTATCCAGAAAAATATATATGTATGTATCAGTTACCCAGAATTCTTTTGAACATTCTTACACTCTAAGAAACAATTCTTTAAATAAATTCTATTCCACATGGTCATTTTGGAACCTATTTCTTTCCTCAACTCGGAATGCCCCCTTTTAGGTTAAAAGCTTTATTATATGCCGAGAAGTACAATTACATATTTAATGAAGCAAATTGAAAATGGTTTTATTATAAATATTGTTTCAATAAGGATGATCTTTTCCCCGTCCCTACTCTCTAGGTTTATCTGATCAAACCTTCTCCTTTGTCCTTTTCTTTCCTTCCCCTTCCCCTCTACCTTTCCTAACTTTTCCTTCCACATACTTTTCATCTTGCATTAAAGGGAATCTGTCACCCCAAAATTCGCCTATAAGCTAAGCCCACCGGCATCAGGGGCTTATCTACAGCATTCTGTAATGCATTCTGTAATGCTGTAGATAAGCCCCCGATGTATCCTGAAAGATTAGAAAAACAAGTTAGATTATACTCACCCAGGGGCGGTCCCGGTGCAGTCTGATCCGATGGGCGTCTCGGTCCGGTCCAGCGGCTCCTATCTCTTTGCGATGACATCCTCTTCTTGTCTTCACGCTGCGGTTCCTGCGGAGGCGTACTTTGTCTGCCCTGTTGAGGGCAGAGCGAAGTACTGCAGTGCGCTGGGCCTCTCTGACCTTTCCCGGCGCCTGCGCACTGCAGTACTTTGCTCTGCCCTCAACAGGGTAGACAAAGTGCGCCTGCACCGGAGCCACGACAGGAAGACAGGAGGCGCCGGACTTGGACCGCGATGCCCATCTGGCCGGACCGCAGCGGGACCGCCCCTGGGTGAGTATAATCTAACTTATTTTTCTTATCTTTCAGGTTACATCGGGGGCTTATCTCCAGCATTACAGAATGCTGTAGATAAGCCCCTGATGACGGTGGCCTTAGCTTATAGGCGAAGTTTGGGGTGACAGATTCCCTTTAACCTGTTTTTCTTTGTTGATTCTTCTTTGAATATATCTTATTACTTGTTTAATGGAACCAGTTTTAGATCACTCTGTTATGTTTTATTACTCACCTTATTGACCATAACTATAATCCCCTTCACAGAAATTGTTAAATAATCCCCCCAAATAGAAGGAATATTATTAAACATCAGTTATGAAAATAAAACAACTACAAAAACAAGGGGCACGGCCACTTTTTGTAAACCTTGGCAAAACATTGAATTATAGCAAATACAATGTGAAGCTTACGGCACGGCTCGTTTCACATGTCGTTCTACAAGCTACAGTGTCGCGGTCACCCGGCTGAAAATGACCGTCAGCTACAATGCACTAAAGTTGTTGGTATTTTTGCCTAGGTTCACAAAGGAATTAAAGGGATGGTGACGGACGAGAATAATAATGGCATAGCCAATGCTGTGATCTCAGTTGCAGGAATTAACCATAACATCTTTTCAAGTAAGTAGAGACTCAATTTTTTTTTTAATTCTTTGCCCAAAATCCATTTCTTAATGATAATGACCAATGTATAACTGTATTTTTTTGTAGGTAAGGAAGGAGATTATTTCCGCCTTTTATTACCAGACACTTACACAATAACAGTGTCAGCACATGGCTACTATGCAAAGACCACAACTATAGTAGTTGGTCCAGATGAGCCCACCCTGGTGAGTTTTAGTAGGGGAACAGCTATGGAAGGTGCAATGATAGACGTCTTACCTGGTACCTGAAGTCTAAGAGGGCTCAGAGGTCTTCTGCCACATTGGAAGACAGTAGTATCAGAAATTGGACATGGTGGGTGGAGGTCCATTTTACAGATTTTTTAATTGGGGCTCCGGAGCGTCGCAGGTCCTTGAGGTTACATGGGGGCTCTGAAGCTTCACCTTTTTAACCCTATGATGATGCAGCATTTTTCTAATTTTTACACCTTCATCCCTTCCCTTCTTCCAAAAGGCATAACATTTGAATTTTTCCATATCAGGGCTTGTTTTGCAGGATGAGTTGCAGTTTTAAATCACACCATTCATTCATTTTAGCATCTAATATACTGAAAAATGTTATTAGAAAATTCCAAGTGGGGCGAAACGGTGACAAACCATTTAGTTTATTTGGGAAATTGGCCGTGGCATGAAGGTGAAGTCAAACATTGGGCCAAGCTGTTCATTCAATGTCAATGACGCTTGCCGAAACATTTAATAATGGTGCCAACAGTGGAGACTGCCAAGGAATAAGCTAGTAAAGATCTAAAAAATGTAATTTGCCCCCAATTTTTTTTTACTAATGAGATATGTCCATGGACAATATAATGGAAGTAAAGGGAACATTGACATCAGATTGCCAATGAACCATCATTTGACCATAATTTTCAGCCTCTAGAAGATGGATGTTCAGCCAAACACACATTAGTTCACTAGAGTGGGGAAGATTGGTCAATGTCAAGATGTTTTTGATAAGATGTACTTGAATATCCAAAGAAACCCACTTTAGAATCCAACCTCAGTAGAAAGTCTGCCCGGACTGTCAGTCTGTAGGATTTTGGTAGATCCCAAAAAATTGACAAAAATAGTCCCATCTATTTTCTGTTCCTACATACTTCACTAATCTTCCTTTTATATCCTCAGGTTAATTTCCAGTTAAAGAAGGAGAAAGTGTCATCAAGCTCAAAGGAAAAGCTGTCTTCAAGAAGCTTAAACTCCAAGAACCATATAAGAAAGGTCGCTCCAAGATCTGCCAATAGAAGGAAAGGAAGTTGAACGCATCTCATGGATATGGAGTGGGGGTGGGGGGCTTCAGTCTGATTATGTCACAAAACATATTTCCAGTTGTCTCCAGATTTCACAATACAAACTGCATATACTATTGACTTCTTAGACCAGGTAAGACTGGTGTATTTACTTTGAAAATTCATGTCAGAAGGGCTGTATAATTCTGATATTAAAATGAACTTTTTTTTAAGTCCAGCTAAAGCGTGAGAGAGCTCTTGGGTCCAAATTTATTCCCTCTTCGCCTGCCCTGCCTGACTGACTGTTGCAGCTTGTCTTGAGTAGTGTGATATCTCAGCAGCAGGGAGGAGGGGCACTGAGGAACTGTCAATCAGATAACGATGGGTGGGGCTCAGCAGCAGCAAGGAAGAACGATACTGAGAATCTGCTGGGTGGAACAGATGCAGGAAGGAGGGACGCTGCAGAGAGGAGCAGCTGCATGAAGGAGGGACGGTGCAGGAATGAGCAGCTGCAGGAAGGAGGGACGCTGCAGGAAGGAGCAGCTGCAGGAAGGAGGGACACTGCAGGAAGAAGCAGCTGCAGGAAGGAGGGACGCTGCAGGAAGGAGCAGCTGCAGGAAGGAGGGACACTGCAGGAAGGAGGGACACTGCAGGAAGGAGCAGCAGCAGCAGGAAGGAGATACACTGCAGGAAGGAGCAGCAGCAGGAAGGAGGGACACTGCAGGAAGGAGGGACGCTGCAGAGAGGAGCAGCTGCATGAAGGAGGGATGCTGCAGGAATGAGCAGCTGCAGGAAGGAGAGACACTGCAGGAAGGAGCAGCTGCAGGAAGGAGAGACACTGCAGGAAGGAGCAGCTGCAGGAAGGAGGGACACTGCAGGAAGGAGGGACACTGCAGGAAGGAGCATCAGCAGGAAGGAGATACACTGCAGGAAGGAGAAGCAGCAGGAAGGAGGGACACTGCAGGAAGGAGCAGCTGCAGCAAGGAGGGACACTGCAGGATGGAGCAGCTGCAGGAAGGAGGGACACTGCAGGAAGGAGCAGCTGCAGGAAGGAGTGACACTGCAGGAAGGAGCAGCTGCAGGAAGGAGGAACACTGCAGGAAGGAGCAACTGCAGTAAGGAGGAACACTGCAGGAAGGAGCAGCTGCAGGAAGGAAGAACACTGCAGGAAGGAGCAGCTACAGGAAAAAGTGAGACTGCAGGAAGGAGGGACACTGCAGGAAGGAGCAGCAGCAGGAAGGAGGGACACTGCAGGAAGGAGCAGCTGCAGGAAGGAGGGACACTGCAGGAAGGAGCAGCTGCAGGAAGGAGGGACACTGCAGGAAGAAGGGACACTGCAGGAAGGAGCAGCTGCAGGAAGGAGGGACACTGCAGGAAGGAGCAGCTGCAGGAAGGAGTGACACTGCAGGAAGGAGCAGCTGCAGGAAGGAGGGACACTGCAGGAAGGAGCAGCTGCAGGAAGGAGGGACACTGCAGGAAGGAGCAGCTGCAGGAAGGAGGGACACTGCAGGAAGAAGGGACACTGCAGGAAGGAGCAGCTGCAGGAAGGAGGGACACTGCAGGAAGGAGCAGCTGCAGGAAGGAGTGACACTGCAGGAAGGAGCAGCTGCAGGAAGGAGGAACACTGCAGGAAGGAGCATCTGCAGTAAGGAGGAACACTGCAGGAAGGAGCAGCTGCAGGAAGGAGGAACACTGCAGGAAGGAGCAGCTACAGGAAGGAGGGAGACTGCAGGAAGGAGGGACACTGCAGGAAGGAGCATCTGCAGGAAGGAGGAACACTGCAGGAAGGAGCAGCTACAAGAAGGAGGAACATTGCAGGAAAGAGCAGCAGCAGGAAGGAGGGATACTAAGCTTCAGTCAATCAGGCTAGGTTGGTGGATACTGAATTTTCATTAAAAAAATTATACAGCCATTTTGAAATAGATCTTTAATGTGCGCACACCAGCCTCATCAGGTCTAAGAGATCTTTTTAATAATGTATGCAATTTGCATTGTGAAATGTGGTGATAGGTCCGCATTAAAAGGAGTTGAGGAGCCAGTAGAAAACATTTAAACCTACAACAGAAAGTCTAAAATGATGCAGTATTAAAGTATTTTATAATATGTATTTATGTCAGAAGAAATATTACAAGATAGGTTTAATGATTCCAAAATGACATCACATCATCAATAGAGAAGAAATATTGTTCCCAGTCTGTGCATATCACGCAGCTTATAGTATCACAAGGAATTGTAAGGGTAGTCATTGAGTCTTCCTCCTCTGCCAAGTTAGCTGGGTGACAGATTCCAAAATAAATGTTACATACACTTGCCAATTTCGGCAAAACTCACCAATCATCTAATGTGTCACAAAAGAAGGATCAGGCAAGTTAATCTACTCCTTTGTTCAATTAGAAGCACATGCACACTTAGCCAAACGTGAGTGTGCATTCTCTCCAGAAGAAGTACAATAATCTAACTCCAACATCATGGGCCACAATGCAAAATTTTTTTTTTATACTTTTGCCGATATTTCAGCTCTACTGCTCATTCTTCCTTCAAATTCACTTTTGCACATGCTCATTAGATGCTTCAATACAAAGTATTGCTGCTAATGTACATGTGTTACTTCATGAAACAACAGGAAGTTGGCCTGTAAATAAGCCCCAGTGGCCATTGTGAAAATTACAAGTTTTCTCATTTTTCATGCAGTTATGGAAAAATATACTGCCCAAATAATTTTGAAAAATACTTTTGTCACAAAAACCTGATTTAATCAATAGGTCATTGTTTATTATAGTTTCCTCCAAAAAAAAGTTTTCAAAAACTTGGCAGAAGATGAAAATTCAAGGTTGTTTGGAGATTTTTTTTCTAAGGAGCAAACACTTTTGGTGCATATTTATTTAGTTTTTACAAGGAGGCATTTGTTGGGTTCTGGGGGGGATCAGAGTATTAACTACAGTATTTAATTACAAGGCTAGGGTTTGCCCCAGTGATGGCGCTTAGCTATGCCCCTGGGTCCTAATACTATTTATTGGAAATAATCGCAGGATATCATTCATTTATATGGTGCTGAACCTTAATCCATTGCATTTCCACATTCACTTGCATCTTCCATTACACAGATACAGACGGGTAATGAACCTTATTTGCATGAAGTTTTGAGTTTGTTTGTATACAGGAACTGCTATGCAACATGCGCAGATCATTCCACATGTGTATAAATAAAAGTATATTGTTTTTTATTTAATTTCTAGTCTGTAGTCATATTATAAAGATATTGTCTCAACTTTTTATATGGGTGAAATTGCAAAGTGCTTGCAAAACCAAGCAACTTACCTCTCAATAAAAATCACTTCCATTCTCCAGAATGGAGGGGATTTTTATTTTTATAGTTTACTGCTCATCACCTAGGTCACTGGCCACCACTGCAGCTTATGACTTCTAGGCACAAAGTGCAAGACTTATAAGGGCTTTGCTATAGAGCTTACAAGTGCGTAACCCAAAAACTGTCCAGATCACTAGATTGGGCATCTTCAGGTTGGCAGTCATCATTACAAATTGTGAATTGCAAATCTTCCATTAAGCCTGTGTGTTTTGTTCCTCATATTAAATGGACTTTATTTCCTTTGGTGCTGAAGAGGTTAATGACTCTTTGTATGCTGACTAGATATATGCAGCTGCATCTCACAGCTGCTCCTGACCTGCTCATTTTCTCCCTATAAAAATCCTGACCAGACCTTCTCATCCCTGCCTGTGAAAGTTTACTTCCTGAGTTGGTGTGTTGAAGTTGGAGTTTGTAGTTGCTGCTGGAGATTGTTGTATGCTGAATTTGGGTGCATGCTTTCTCCATTATACTACTCCCATTTGGTTTGTACCTTCCTATCTTTCCCTTTATTTCTGGATAACCTTGGTGGGTGTTTTTGTATGTAAGTTACATTTTGTTATCCCTGTTTGTCTTACTTGTTTATACACTAACATATCTGTCCCAGGCCTCCTGGGGGAAGGGGAGGTGACAGCTTAGGACATTAAGGCTATGTTCACACATAGCGTCCTGTCCCTGCGGGTTCTCCCGCAGCGGATTTGATAAATCTGCAGGGCAAAACAACTGCGGTTCTCCCTGCAGATTTATCGCGGTTTGTTCCGCGGTTTCCGCTGCGGGTTTCCGCCTATACTATTGGTGCTGCATATGCAGCAATATGCAGCATCAATAGTAATGTTAAAAATAATAAAAATTGGTTATACTCACCCTCTGACGTCCCGATCCCTCGGCGCTGCACCCGGCGGTCCGGTTCCAGAGATGCTGTGCGAGAAGGACCCTTCGTGACGTCACGGTCATGTGACCGCGACGTCACCGAAGGTCCTGGTCGCACAGCAACTCTGACCGGACGGCCGCGTGCAGCGCTGACTTCAGAGGGTGAGTATAACATGATTTTTTATTTTTATTCTTTTTTTTAACCCCAAATATGGTTCCCGGGGCCTGGAGGAGAGTCTCCTCTCCTCCACCCCGGGTACCATCCGCACATTATCCGCTTACTTCCCGCAACGTGGGCACAGCCCCATGCGGGAAGTAAGCGGTTCAATGCATTCCTATGGGTGCAGAATCGCAGCGATTCTGCACAAGGAAGTGACATGCTGCGGGTTTTAAACCGCTGCGTTCCCGCGCGGTTTTTCCCGCAGCATGTGCACAGCGGTTTGCGGTTTCCATAGGGTTTACATGTAAATGGAAACGCTATGGAAACTGCAGCGGACCCGCAGCGGCAAAATCGCTGCGGTTCCGCGGTAAAAACCGCAACGTGTGAATATAGCCTATCAAGAGCATAGTAAGGTTGGAGACTCAGACTTCTCTACCTTCAAGAGGAGAGGGATAGTTAGGGTCCCAGTTCCAGGGACAGTTGAGGCCCCTTACCAAAGACCGTCATCGCATGACGGCCAGAAGGATTGGGAAAGGTGTGCTCCTGAAGAACGAAGATTTAAGCAATGCTTTAGATTCCCATATCTGGGATAAAACACTAAGTTAATGGAATGAATGGCAACAGAAAAAGCAGCAGAAGAGCAGTAACATGTTCTTGTGGGAGGCAGTGACCTGATCACTCATATTGGTATAATATCTTTGCCTCCCCATCCTGAAGCTAAAAGGCTGCCTATTGGTGCCAGTGGTAGACCTTTTTATCCTTAAAACTGTCACTGGAGTGGGTAGGATAATTACCTCCATTAACAGCTTTTAACGTCCTGATGTCCTCTTAGGGCATATTCATGTCATAGAGGGGGTCTTCCTGCTCGAGACCCCACTTATTCATTTGAATGGCCACCGCGTAATTTTGGATAGACTCAACTTACGTAGCCACTATCAGTTTTTGCTGTTTTTATTTTCCTACATTGGGGCTTCTTGGGCCCACCAGAGGAAATTATTTTTGTGGTCCCCCTTAATTTTGACTTAACGTTTCCACTTTGTATTGAATCTTTTCTATTATTGGACATATCTTCAGTAGGGCTAACTATGTTATTTCCGAGCTAAGTTCAGCTCAGCATAGGTTGTAGTTCTCCGGGCATGATGAGAGTTGTAGTTTCACAACCGCTGAAGAGCTGCAGGAGACCACTTTTCCATAGTCTCTAAATAGACAGGCGTTGTAGTCGTGTCCTGGATTGTGAAGATGATGCCTTTGCCTTTAGTGTGTATTTTGAGTGTGTTTTATATAGAAAGGGACAATTTTACAGTGCTGAGATCCCTATAATTAAGTGCGTTCTTGCATAAGATGCTCAGTCATGCATATTGTAGATATTTTGAAATACTCCAGTGAGTATAAGTGAGTCAGCCATATCCATCGCACATAGGTGCATAAAATCAAGAATACAACCTTGTCGTCAACTCCATATGCCCACAATGGTGGAAGTATGGGTTAAACATAGCAGAGTTCTACTTTTGCTGTAATTGCTGAGCAGTGGCAGATAAACATCTCTTGGACGATCTTGCGGCGCTCATTTTTTCAAAAAATTTGCAGCATTTCCATTTTTTATCGTTTGTGCCACATATTTCATCTATTGAAATTAATGCATAAAAAAGCAACGAAAACGCAAGTAAAAGCACATTAAAAATGCCGATATTTTACACTGCGTTTTTCCTGTCAAGAGATACATTTTTAGAAAAAAAAACACTGTAAAAGCTCAAGGTGTGAACATACCCTTACTGCAGTGCTTCAATCTGTCTCTAGAAGTGACAACAGTGCAAGGACTGTGCATCAGGATCTTTTCGGAAATGGGTTTCCATGGGTGAGCAGCTGTGCGCAAGCCGAAGATCACCATGCACAATGCCAAGCAGCTGCTGGAAAGTTGTATAGCTCATCGTCACTGGGCTGTCAGAGGGAACATGTTCTGTGCATTGATGAATCTTGGATCACCATCTTGCAGTCTGAATAATGCTGAGTGAATGTTTAATTTGGGTTTGGTGGAAGGTTAGAGAACCCTAACTATATAAAGTGCCAATATAATGAATGCTATAACGTTTTGTAGGGGCGAACGATGGCACAGTGCTGCTTTTCTGAGCATAGCTCCTTATTTCAATTTGGTGAAGGCCTTTTCCTGTTCCAGCATGTCTGTGGCAAGGTCCATAAACCCATAGGGTCATTGTTACTCAACTGTCAGAGTTCCAGCACCAAACATTGCTCATCTTCTCTGGCCGATCTGGTCTCCTCTTCTGCCCAATGGTTTACTATGGCAGCGCGATGTGCTCCTATGATATCATGCTGCTGAGTAACCCAACTCAGTTGGTGGGAGGCCTCTTCAGTATTCAGACAGTTGGTGTCCTGCCGCTTCTTTGTTCTGGGACGTCTGTGGTACTTTAACCTCCATATTTCCATCTCTCCTACACCAACCAGCACTGTTCTAGATCGGCTACACCAGTCATCGCTGTTCCAGCTCTGCTACACCAGTCATGGATGTCCCACCTTTGCTACACCAATCATCGCTGTTCCAGCTCTGTTACTTTAGTCATCTCTGTTCCAGCTCTGCTCCATCAGTGATTGCTGTTCCAGCTCTATTACTTCACTTAGGCCGGGGTCACACTAGACCGTAATACGGACGAGTGCAATGCGATAACAAATCGCATAGCACTCGTCCCAATGTTAATCAATGGGGCAGCTCCCATCATCCGATATTTTCTCGGCCGTATTCAGGATCCGAGTGAAATCGCAGCATGCTGCGATTGTCAGCGTATCTCGGCCGAGAATCGCCAATGAAAGTCTATGGGGGTGAGAAAAAATAGCACAGCACACGGACCATCAGTGTGACTTGCGAGAAATTCTCAGGCATTGGGCAGGTGACAGGAAAGGCTCAGCCATTATTTGCTCATTTTGCACGTGTGTGAGAAAATCTCACCATACGGATGCCATACGGATGTCACACGGATGTCACACGGATCATTTGATGAGAGAAAATCTCGTCCTCGCACTGCACACGGATCACTGTTTTGGTAACATTTGTGCGATTCTCGTCTGTCAAAAACGGACCGTTTTTTTATACGTTGTGTGTGTCCCCGGCCTTATTGCTGTTCAAACTCTAGTATATCAGTCATCTCTATTCCAACTCTGTTGCATTAATTTTCACTACATCTGTTATTTAAATGCATATTACTCCATATATTGCATCATCTACTATTTACGGCTGTTTAACCCCTTAAGCCCCAAGGGTGGTTTGCACGTTAATGACCGGGCCAATTTTTACAATTCTGACCACTGTCCCTTTATGAGGTTATAACTCTGGAAAGCTTCAACGGATCTTGGTGATTCTGACATTGTTTTCTCGTGACATATTGTACTTCATGATAGTCATAAAATTTCTTCGATATTACTTGCGTTTATTTGTGAAAAAAACGGAAATTTGGGAAAATTTTTGAAAATTATGCAATTTTCCAACTTTGTATTTTTATGCCCTTAAATCGCAGATATATGTCATGTAAAATAATTAATAAGTAACATTTCCCACATGTCTACTTTACATCAGCACAATTTTGGAACCAAAAATTTTTTTTGTTAGGGAGTTATAAGGGTTAAAATTTGACCAGCAATTTCTCATTTTTACAACACCAATATTTTTTAGGGACCACATCACATTTGAAGTAATTTTGAGGGGTCTATATGATAGAAAATAACCAAGTGTGACACCATTCTAAAAACTGCACCCCTCAAGGTGCTCAAAACCACATTCAAGAAGTTTATTAACCCTTCAGGTGTTTTACAGGAATTTTTGGAATGTTTAAAAAAAATTAACATTTAACTTTTTTTCCCAAAAAATGTATTCAGCTCCAATTAGTTTTATTTTCCCAAGGGTAAAAGAAGAAATTGGACCCCAAAAGTTGTTGTGCCATTTGTTCTGAGTATGCCGATACCCCACATGTGGGGGTAAACCACTGTTTGGGCGCACGGCAGAGCTCGGAAAGGGAAGGAGCGCCGATTGACTTTTCAATGCAAAATTGACAGGAATTGAGATGGGACGCCACGTTGCGTTTGGAGAGCCCTTGATGTGCCTAAACATTGAAACCCCCCACAAGTAACACCATTTTGGAAAATAGACCCCCTAAGGAACTTATCTAGATGTGTGGTGAGCACTTTAACCCACCAAGTGCTTCACAGAAGTTTATAATGCAGAGCCGTAAAAATAAAAAATCATATTTTTTCACAAATATGATCTTTTCGCCCCGAAATTTTTTATTTTCCCAAGGGTAAGAGAAGAAATTGGACCCGTAAAGTTGTTGTGCCATTTGTTCTGAGTACGCCGATACTCCACATGTGGGGGTAAACCACTGTTTGGGCGCATGGCAGAGCCCGGAAGGGAAGGAGCGCCATTTGACTTTTCAATGCAAAATTGACAGGAATTGAGATGGGACGCCATGTTGCGTTTGGAGAGCCCCTGATGGGCCAAAACATTGAAACCCCCCCACAAGTGACACCATTTTGGAAAGTAGACCCCCCAAGGAACTTATCTAGCTGTGTTTTGACAGCTTTGATCCCCCAAGTGTTTCACTACAGTTTATAATGTAGAGCCGTAAAAATAAAAATTATTTTTTTTTTCACAAAAATTATTTTTTAGCCCCCAGTTTTGTATTTTCCCAAGGGTAACAGGAGAAATTCAACCACAAAAGTTGTTATCCAATTTGTCCTGAGTACGCTGATATCCCATATGTGGGGGGGGGCCACCGTTTGTGCGCATGGCAGAGCTCGGAAGGGAAGGAGCTCTATTTGGAATGCAGACTCAGATGGATTGGTCTGCAGGCGTCATGATGCATTTGCAGAGCCCCTGATGCACCTAAACAGTAGAAACCCCCCACAAGTGACACCATTTGGTGTCACCACAAGTGACGTCCCCCGGCGTCAGCTTCCCTGCACTGTGTCAGCGCCGGCCGGCCGTAAAGCAGAGCACAGCGGTGACATCACCGCTGTGCTCTGCTTTACGGCCGGCCGGCGCTGACACAGTCAGTGCGAGAAGCTGACGCCGGGGGACGTGACAGACACCGGAATGTGAGTATGTACTGTTTTTTTTTTTAACTTTTACAATGGTAACCAGGGTAAACATCGGGTTACTAAGCGCGGCCCTGCGCTTAGTAACCCGATATTTACCCTGGTTACCAGTGAACACATCGCTGGATCGGCGTCACACACGCCGATCCAGCGATGACAGCGGGTGATCAGCGACCAAAAAAAAGGTCCTGATCATTCCCAGCGACCAACGATCTCCCAGCAGGGGCCTGATCGTTGGTCGCTGTCACGCATAACGATTTCGCTAACGATATCGTTGCTACGTCACAAAAAGCAACGATATCGTTAACGAAATCGTCATGTGTGAAGGTACCTTAAGATCCTAAGCTATAAGAAATACCAGTTGTAAGCTGTGTTATCTTTGTTCCTTAATAATTATATATTCACAGCTGGACAGTACAGAGATTAATTCACATCTCAATTATTCAACTCACATCTCAATTATTCCAGTCCGGGTCGTTACTACAGTTTTTTGCATCAGTCTGTAACACCTGTATCACCGCTGTTCCCACCTCAGAAACCGGGGAATCCTCGCAGCGCACAGTGCATACGCTGGGGGGGATTCATAAGTCTGCGGTCACACAGAGTGAAATGGAGGGAGGGGAGGTTTTTTTATGACTTTTTAGTGCTTTGCTGCTTCTATTGTTAGTTCTTGCATTGTTTCCTGCAAGGTCACAGTACTGAGCCCTTTGAAGTTTTCATATGTAATTACACCCTCATCTGTCTGTGTAAACGTACAGGAAAGAATGATGGGAAAACCCGGAAAACTCGTTTAAATTCCATAATTACAGTCCGTGCCTATGACCATGTTGTGTGGACATAGTAACTAGCATCAATTACAGGTCACGTCGCTACAAGAAGACACTGTACGACGTACGGCCTCTTCTAAAGATTTGGTGGAAATGTGTGGAATTTTCTAGGTCCATTTCACTTTTCAAGGACCAGTATATTCAATTAGCAGGGATGTGTGGAGTCGCAAAACCTCTTCACAAGTAAAGTGCAAAACTATAGGACTGTACTAGATAACCTGATTGTACGGCACAGCGCATAGGACCAGGTACGGCCAGAGACGGCTCCGTAGGCGTCAATGACTGTGTGCCGCAGGTGATCATTTACTGGAACAACATTTTGCATCCATTATTAAATGAAATTTTCAATATACCTATGTAGCTGGCAGAGCTACACATTCCCTGCATAGATAAAATTAATAGTGATGAGTGAACGTGTTCGGGTAAGGTGTTATCTCAGCATGCTCGGGTGCTAATTAAGTGTCTTCGGCGTGCTCAAAAAATATGTTCGGGTCTCCACGGGTGTTAGGCAATCAACGCATGTGTTGCGACTATCGAACAACCGCGAGACATGAAGCCGCTGGGACTCAAACATATATTTTGAGCATGCCGAAGACACTTAGCACCTGAGCATGCTCAGTTAACACCATATTCGATCACGTTCATTAATCGCTAAAAATGAATCATTTACAGAACCAATTAGTTTCCTATGCATGGGTTAACTCCAAACCACAGCTAATATATACGTAGATTTTTGCATGTTCATTTCCATAAAGCAGTATCAATCAAGTCATCAATTCTCATGATCCTCCGATTCTGGCTGGAGTTTAACATTAATTGTTTTTGAGTGTTACATAATCCACCATTGACTGTTCCCATCTCTTATCTAAAGCAAATGTTTGCCATGTTCAACCTCCAGGAGTCCTGGCCGTCCAGTGGTGAAGGTTGAGTGGAGAGAACTGTATCCGTTATGTATAACAGACTGGTTCCAAATCTAAAAAAAAAACAAAATATTGAACTGTATTTTGTTTGTGAATTATGGTAATGATAATGCAGTGCAGTCCCATGTAAAACAAAAAATAACTCATCAAAAGGCCAGTGGTGTAGTGTGGATTGATAGTGCTTGGGGCAAGGTAATCATCGCAGTCCCTAAGCCAGTAATAATTCCCACTAAGTGCCCCCTTAAAACAAATAATGCCCCCAAGTCTCTCTAGAGTGTTCATTATTTTTATGCATTTTAAGACGGATTCTGAGATGACCCTTCTAAAAAAAAAAGATGCTGTGTGTGCATATTGCTCAAAAAAGCCTGAAAAAAAAGCTTAAAACATGCTTGAAAGACTCTTCCTATATATTTCTATTCTAAAATCACGTTCCTGTTCAAACAGTGCCTTGAAAAAGTATTCCTACCTCATAAACTTTTTCATATTTTTTCACATGACACCCACAAATTTAAACATATTTTATTGGGATTTTATGTGATATAACGACACAAAGTATTTATGAAGTTTAACGGAAATGATACAAGGTTTTCTTAATATTTTACAAATATAAATCTGAAAATTGTGACGAGCATTTGTATTCAGCCCCCTGAGTAAATACTGTAGGACCACCTTTCGCTGTAAGTCTTTATGGGTCTGTCTTTACCAGCTTTGTACATTTAGAGGTGACATTTTTGCCCCTTTTTCGTTCACTCAGTGAGATTGGATGGAGATGTCTGTGAACAGCAATAATCAAGTCTTATCACAGGTTCTCAATGGGATTTCGGTCTGGACTGTAAACTGGAACATGCTTTGATCTAAACCATCCATTGTAGCTCTGGCAGGATGTTTATGGTTGTTGTCCTGCTGAAAGTGTTGAACCCACGCCTCAGTCTCAAGTCTTTTACATTCTCTAACAGGTTTTCCTCCAGGATTAGCCTGTATTTAGCTCTCCATCCATTTTCTCATCAATCACTGACCAGTTTCCCTGTCTCTGCTTAAGAAAAGCGTCCCCACAGCATGATGCTGCCACCACCACCATGTTTGACGGTGGGGATGGTGTTTTCACAGTGCATAAGCCATGTAAGAGACAAATTAGACCAAAATATAACTTTTTAGGGTTAAATGCAAAACACTATGAGAGGCCAAAAACTAACACTGCACATCACCCTGAAAACACCATAGACTTGAATGGCCGAGTTCGATCCGATCAGAGGCAAATCATGCATGCTGCGATTTTTTTCCTCAGACCACTCAGTCGAGGAAAAAATCAGACATATGCATGGACTCACTGAATAACATTGGTCAGAGTGAGATCCGATGCGCACTCGGACCAAAACTACAGCCATATCCAAGAGCCCTTACAGGGGTTTCCCCATGATAGGATAGGTGATAAATGTATGATTTGGGGTCCTACCACTGGTCTCTAGAATGGGTGGAGCATTGACAGTACATTTACACAGGACACACTGGACCCCATGTCTGGGACTGATTTATCACCAATCATGTGGATTTCGAGGGACAATCGCTTTTAAATGCATCGCATTAGTAGTACAGCTCTTCAGCCATTGAATGTAAGCAATATTTGTATTCATTGACAGGAAGCAGAGAAGATGAAATTTGTTTTAGAAAAGTGTATGTGTTATTTCTCTTACTTCGTGCTACATGTACCAACAATATACCCATACTAGTTATACCCGTAATCAGGCAAGGGGTGTGATGCCGCCTGTATACTACATGCCAGGTGTTCATTGGCATTACAGCGTATAGTAAATACTCCGCGTCTGAGAGTGATCTCCTTTGTCTGTAATTACATGGAAATGAAGCTAGAAAAGCAGGACGTTACTTAATTACACCGTTAAAAATAGCTATGATCACCCAAAGTGCCGCCTGTGAGTCACTGCATAGAGGTGCATGGCAAGATTGACGACTGTTCACGTAGTGCCCCCTGGTGGCCAATGCATATGGGGAAGAGCTAAGAATTCCATGAACAAAAGTGACAATCACATAATAATAATAATAATTATTATTATTATTATTAATAATACATCACCTACATGAGTATAAGGAGCATTATATCAGAGGCCAAAATGCATCCAAAAATTCAAGAATACCTATATCAAAATACACAAGGCTCAAAATCAATACAAAATATATTCTCTATTGAATAACAAAATAAGAAAAAGCATACAAATAGACATGCAAAAGTCAGACATATTACCAACCTTTAGTATTTTACTAGCAATAGCAAAACTCCCTTGTGTGAATACTACAAATCAATACAAAATTATACTACCTGCGATCACAGTATTGAGGACGGATACTGAAAAAGTACAAACCAAAATAGCCAGTGCAGTATAAGTTAAAACATACAGAAAAGCAGGAAGGAAGTGATATCATATGAAAGTTCACATAATGATGATAATGATAATGCACAGTGGCATGGAGTACACTTAATCTATCGAAGAAAATGCACCCGAAGTGTCTCGCATCAAGCTTTGTCTGACGAAGTTTGAGGAGAAAACCCCCTGATGAAGCTTCATGCGAAAACCCCCTGATGAAGCTTCATGCGAAAACCCCCTGATGAAGCTTCATGCGAAAACCCCCTGATGAAGCTTCATGCGAAAACCCCCTGATGAAGCTTCATGCGAAAACCCCCTGATGAAGCGTCATGCGAAAATCCCCTGATGAAGCGTCATGCGAAAATCCCCTGATGAAGCTTCATGTGAAAATCCCCTGATGAAGCTTCATGCGAAAACCCCCTGATGAAGCTTCATGCGAAAACCCCCTGATGAAGTGTCATGCGAAAATCCCCTGATGAAGCTTCATGTGAAAATCCCCTGATGAAGCTTCATGCGAAAAACCCTGATGAAGCTTGATACATAAACCCTCTGATGAAGCTTCATGCGAAAAACCCCTGATGAAGCTTGATACATAAACCCCCTGATGAAGCTTGATGCACAAACCCCTTGATGAAGCTTGATGCAAAATCTATAGAAGCTTATGGGAAAATATAGGAAAAAAAAACAAAAACAAATCTACACCATGCTGTGTTTGGAAAAAAAGAAGCCAAGAAGAACCCAAAAATGCATTGAGGCTATGTGCACACATCAGGATTTCTTGCAGAAATTTCCTGAACAAAACCGGACAATTTCTGAAAGAAATCCGCGTGCGTTTTTTTCGCTTTTTTTCGCGTGTTTTTGACACTTTTTTTGTGAGTTTTTTGCGTGTTTTTTCCCGGGGCTTTCCAATGCATTAAAATAGTGGGAAAAACGCAGAAAAATCCGCAAAATTAATGAACATACTGCGTTTTTTACCACAATGAGTTTTTTTTGCAGACAAAAACGCATCATATGCACAAAAATTGCAAAAATGCTTTAAAAATGATGGGATGCTTATGTATGTGGTTTTTAAGCGTTTTTCCCACGGAAAAAATGCAAAAAATCCTGAATGTGTGCACATAGCCTAAAATTGTGGTGTGAACTCCACCCCCCAACCCTGCTTGACAAAAGAAAAATGCACTGTATGTAAAGTGACTCCTATTTCCCTATTACTTGAAGTTAAAGGAGTTGAACAGAACTTTTTTTTTACTACGGACCTAAAAGCTTACAGGCAGGTATTTGCTTTCAGAGGAAACTATCTGCCTGTTCTAACCAGCACAGACTCAGAACAGTCACCGACTGCTCCTGCTGTTGATTCAGCTGCTCCACATCAACAGAGCAGCTCTTCTTCTTCCGGGCTGCTCTGTCGACAGAGAGTGCCGGCTGATATCATGCATATTGACAGCCAGCTTACCACAAGTAGGCAGTGGAGAGTAGGCTGTCAATCAGCAAAGTTGGCGGTCATGTCCTGTCAACAGAGCAAGGAAGCCACAGGTCAGTCAACGTGACGTCAGTGGAAGCAGTAGAATTGCTGGCAGGAGTAGTCTGTGACCACATTGTGCCAGCAGAGATCGGCACCAAACAAAATAAGCAGGTAGTGCGCAACTACATGACTGTTAGTTCATAGGCACATTTTTAACAAATTGGTTCTGGATAACCCCTTTAATATCTGGAAGAAGAGTTTTCTACTCCAGAAAAAAAGCATAAATAACCCCAACATTCCGAGGCGCAGGATCCTGGTAGCCAGAACACCGAGGGAGCAACAGTCCTTTATGCCTTGCTCCAGAGACCGGCAGGATAGCTAATTGCAAGTTACTGATCTGCCCCATACCCAGGAGGCAAGGTGGCACCCACGAGAGGCCGGGGCGTGCTAGAGTCCCTGTAAATAGCCTCACACCACCGGTCATACGGGTTTGTCCTATCCATCAGGGGGACAGAGAGAGATAACATCAATAACATCTACGACATCTGTGAGGACCTTATGAGAGGCTTAGCAGTAAGGTACTACAACACCAAGGCGCTAGAGGAAGGCTACTGATTTCCACCTGGATAAGGGGACTCTGGACTTGCCTCCAAACCGGCCGGACTCTGCCTGCCCTGTGATCTGGTGCTCTGGACTGTGGATGCTGAAGCCTTCAGTAAAAGGTAAAGAGACTGCAACCTTGTGTCCTCGTTCTTCACTGCGCCTCTCACCATCCACCATCTACACACTGGGAAGCCCTGGAGACATGCTTCACCTGTGGGAAGGTATACCATCCAGCTGCCATAACATCACACCAGCGGACCCCTAAGCAGTGTCGGTCACCCTGACCGAATACCACAGTTGGCGTCACGAATATATCCCTTTAAAGACCTTTCCCTTTAACATGGACGTCCCAGGGCCATGGACCGGGTCAGCCACCGTGACATCCCTCCAAGAACTGAAGGACCCGGTACCGAGTACCCCACTGCCCTGACTGGGGCAATCCAAATGCACGGGGACGGGGGTAAGAAGTGCCAGGTTGGGGGAGCAAAGGTTTTTTTTGGTATCTTTTTTTTAACCTGTCACATTGCAGATTTATAAATCTACATGACAGGTCAATTTTCATGCAAAAAATGTGACCAGTGTTTGAATAATATATTTGTTATAATCTCATCCATCTACATTTTATTTTATTCCCACCTGAAAAGTCTTTCAGGCACTTTTTAAGAAATATATTTTTCTTTTGGGCGGGAGAGCATTTTTTTAAACTGACCTATTAAGAAAATCCTTTAAAAATTTCCCTTGAAACAAAGATCCCCCGATGAGTTTTTGGCGCTGTATATTTTCGTTTGTTAAAAATGCAGCATCTTACATTTCCAGCAAAGCGGATGAGATTTATAGGAACCTGATGCCCAATGTACTTCTTTTGTATGCAGCATAAACTGACCTGCGGTGTGTGTGTACCCAACTTAAGATACAGTCCTGTAACAATGTACGACATACTGTAATAGTGTCTCCCATCTTGTAATAATGTCCTCTGTCCTGTTATAATGTCCTCTGTCCTGGCTCCTTTCTGTAGCCATATTGCCCCGACCTGTCACCCATCCTGTAATATCTCCCCCCATACTGGAATAATGTCATTGATCCTGGCACATTACTGAAATAATGTTTTCACATCCTGGCCCCTTTATTTAATAACTAGATGGTGGCCCGATTCTAACGCATCGGGTATTCTAGAATATGCATGTCCACGTAGTATATTGCCCAGCCACGTAGTATATTGCCCAGCCACGTAGTATATTGCCCATCCACGTAGTATATTGCCCAGCCACGTAGTATATTGCCCAGTCACGTACTATATTGCCCAGCTACGTAGTATATTGCCCAGTGACGTAGTATATTGCCCAGCCACATAGTATATTGCCCAGCCACGTAGTATATTGCCCAGCCACGTAGTATATTGCCCAGCAACGTAGTATATTGCCCAGTCACGTACTATATTGCCCAGCTACGTAGTATATTGCCCAGTGACGTAGTATATTGCCCAGCCACATAGTATATTGCCCAGCCACGTAGTATATTGCCCAGCCACGTAGTATATTGCCCAGCCACGTAGTATATTGCCCAGTCACGTACTATATTGTCCAGCTACGTACTATATTGCCCAGTCACGTAGTATATTGCCCAGTCACGTAGTATATTGGCCAGCCACGTAGTATATTGTCCAGCCACGTAGTATATTGCTCAGCCACGTAGTATATTGCCCAGCGACGTAGTATATTGCCCAGCCACGTAGTATATTGCCCAGCTACGTAGTATATTGCCCAGTCACGTAGTATATTGCCCAGCCACATAGTATATTGCCCAGTCACGTAGTATATTGCCCAGCGACGTAGTATACAGCACAGAGCCACATAGTATACAGCACAGACACGTAGTATATTGGTCAGTCATGTAGTATATTGCCCAGCGACGTAGTATATTGCCCAGCCACGTAGTATACAGCACAGACACGTAGTATATTGCCCAGTCACGTAGTATATTGCCCAGCCACATAGTATATTGCCCAGCCACGTAGTATATTGCCCAGCCACGTAGTATATTGCCCAGCCACGTAGTATATTGCCCAGTCACGTACTATATTGTCCAGCTACGTACTATATTGCCCAGTCACGTAGTATATTGCCCAGTCACGTAGTATATTGGCCAGCCACGTAGTATATTGTCCAGCCACGTAGTATATTGCTCAGCCACGTAGTATATTGCCCAGCGACGTAGTATATTGCCCAGCCACGTAGTATATTGCCCAGCTACGTAGTATATTGCCCAGTCACGTAGTATATTGCCCAGCCACATAGTATATTGCCCAGTCACGTAGTATATTGCCCAGCGACGTAGTATACAGCACAGAGCCACATAGTATACAGCACAGACACGTAGTATATTGGTCAGTCATGTAGTATATTGCCCAGCGACGTAGTATATTGCCCAGCCACGTAGTATACAGCACAGACACGTAGTATATTGCCCAGCCACGTAGTATATTGCCCAGCCACGTAGTATATTGCCCAGCCACGTAGTATATTGCCCAGCCACATAGTATATTGCCCAGCCACGTAGTATATTGCCCAGCCATGTAGTAAACTGCACAGCGACATAGTATACAGCACAGAGCCACGTAGTATACAGCACAGACATGTAGTATACTGCCCAGCCACAAAGTATATTGCCCAGACACGTATGTAACAGGTTAAAAAAGACTTAAAATAAAAAATAAACATATACTCAGGAGCACCAAAACCCAAAGGGTTCATTAATGGATAACCGCAAACTCGGCACTAGACATTCCATTGCCGTAAACACCAATCACCAGAACCAATAACCAACTTATAACACAAGGATCCATGTCCTGATAAAACCCCATACCAATTTAAAACCAACTTCAAGACCCTAATACACGCCATCACGAGAGTATTTGAAAACCTCAAATGCTCAAGACCCCCTTTTCCATCAAGCTTTACTTAACTCCTCCACGAACTGCACATGATGCCATTTTTTCCGTGGAAACACCACTGACCAAACTGTTATGATCCTGAAAAAGGATGTCCAAAGCCGTGAACAATCGTGCTTCATGTCCCTAATTAAATCCCTACATGGGCGGACCCCCAAATTATTACCCCCAACATGCAAACGAAATAAATCTGGGTGACGATTTAAAATTAATGAAATTATAAACTTCCCTTAAAATCTTGTTCTACCCCATACCCCCTAAAGCCGAGCCACCCGATAACAGCTTTTTCTCTTGGAAAACCAAACTGCCTTCCGTCTCTTCTCACATCTGCCCGGTCAGCACCTCAATAGATGTAGAAATGGCCCATAATCCAAGTCAAAAGAGGTGAACTTGTATAGAAACAATAACATTAGCAGCCATGTCATACCTAAATGTAATACTCTTACCTATGCGTCAGGCATAAAGTACAACAAAAAACGTAGAGATTCCCATCTGCCTATTCTTTTTAAAATTTGAGGACTCAAACCACAAACTGTGGCCTCGGTCGCTGCACCTATACGGAAAGAATAAGGAGCAAAACTTATGGCATCCAAACTCAAGCGACCTAAACACCTCCTAAAACTCTCCGTAGATTGATATTTTGACACAGATGCGCCATCCTCATGGTGCAGCATGGGGCCATCTTTGGTATTACAAACACACCTAAAACACTCAAACGTCCGTAAAGGGCATATAAGTGACCCTTGAACAGCCCCTAACCAAATCCACTTACCCTTATCTGATCTGTATTTGACTTTGTAACCAAAATTCCAAACCACTACCTACAACACAACGTCTCTTGCCAAGAGCCCACCAACTTTCTTCTTAGTGGGAGCTACTAATTCACTGACCCTTAAAGCCCAAAAGAATGCCAATTGGAATAGTCAAACCTCAAATTGTGAGCTACAAACATCCCTAAGATCTCTCCCCAAGCATTCCAACAACTCAAAAGAAACCAGGCGCCTGCCATCCCTCTGCACCCTGCCTACATGAAAACCCCTTATGGCCTGTTTTACAAAAGAATATTGTTAAATCCCTATAACCCTGCAATTGTAAACCAAAAGCCAGTCCAGAAATGAAACGATTTACCTTACACACAGACCATGTTTTTTACACTCCTTCGCTTAACCATAACAACAACAATCCTACCTGACCATCCTCCGACAAAGTCTGACCGATAACGCCTAAATAGTTAAGTAAATAAGGCAGCACACTGCAGCGCTAAAACATGCAAACATTAAACACGAAAATTGAACTGCATTACTGCACTAGAAATATGAAAAATGAGAACGTTTAGCGCATAAAAATGGCCAATTTTATGTGTACCTGGTAGCCACATTAGGGCATCTCTCTTATACCAGGTCCTAAACTTGCCTTTCCTCGCTGAGAATAAACGTCTCCATCTGAATGGGTACATGTGAAACCTCTTCTTAGACTAAAATTCTCTAGCCTTCTGATCGTGCACTCTGCCTCCTAGCCACATGTGTTTTAATTGCAGGTCCCATACCCCTCCACAGAGAGAGAGAATTTTAGTCTAAGAAGAGGTTTCACATCTACCCATTCAGATAGAGACGTTTATTCTCAGCGAGGTAAGGCAAACGTAGGACCTGGTATAAGAGAGATGCCGTAAAGGGGCTACCAGGTACACATAAAATTGGCCATTTTTATGCGCTAAAGGCGCTCATTTTTCATATTTCTAGTGCAGTAATGCAGTTCAAATTTCGTGTTTTCAAGTTTGCATGATTTAGTGCTGCAGTGTGCTGCCTTATTTACTTAACTATATACGAGTTGGCGACTCTAGGTTCAGCACCTGTTCACACTTAGTCTATGTTTGGATGTGATGGTCAGGTTTTTGAAACGACCGATAACTCCTAACCTGTTAATAATTCCAAATTAAAGTTGTCAACAACCTCATCCATCAACAGGGAACATCTGTTATAACACTGCAAAAAACTTGCCCAAGCTGTCAAATCATCCTTATGCTCTCATGACAATCGAACATAATGGTGTGTGGCTTTAACCCCCGCTGTTGAACTGGCTAGCCTACTAGAAGAAACACACCCCATGGGGTTGATGTCACCTTTGTATTGTCAGGTGACATCAAGCTCACGGCTTAGTAATGGAGAGATGTCTGTAAGACACCTGTCCATTACTAGTCCTACAGTTGTATGGTAAATAAAGACACAGCCAGAATAAAGTATTTTATTAGAAATAAAACTAAAAATTTTCCATTTTTGTTTAAAAATAACAAACACAGTTATACTCACCTAACGCCTAATTCCTCTGAATCCCTAGTCTCCTGTAATAAACCAAAAATAAAAAAACAACAATATCCCTCACCTCTTGGTCATTTTGTCCCACGCCGTAATCCATATCTGGGGGATAAATAGTTTTCAACTTGGATGGTGCTAAGCTGCGACAGGCCAGGCTGAGAACCACTGGCGAATGAGCTGCTGCGAGCGCAGCATAAGTGACCAGCGGTGACATCATCATGGTTACCTCCGGTCAGTGAGGCTGCAGGGCTGAACTGCAGTGACTCCAGCACCGTGGGAAAAAGTCAGTGATGAGGTCACCGCAGTTCAAGCTCAGTGTCTTCACAGCAGATCACAGATCAGGCGCCGAGATGTGTCACACGGTTGACATGCCAGTGTGTCATCCATGTGCACATGTGCAGGACATTTTGCTGCTGGTAAAAAATGGACTTCTCTACGTGTCAAAGATTTTGATGTATTTGACCTTCTGAATCTTGTCCTGATCCTTTTTTAGGTCGGCACAAATGGGCCCTCAAAGCAAACGTACACCTCGCCTTGCGCCTTATCATCCAAATAAATCTTATCACCCTTCCCAGTTTTGGTCTTGACCGAAACCGACAAGGGTGTCGACCCCTGAAACACCACATCCAAATTACTGTTAACCCCACCAGTCATGCCTACCCACAGCGTGACATACGTCGACAATTGAGCTGGAGGTCGACTAACTCCTTTCAACCTTGCTTAGCAGTCTTTTATATTAGACAAAATATCCCTTACACGCTTCAAAACAACATTAGCGTCCATATTAGGTTTACCTAGTACCCCCCTTCCCCCTGTAAACTATTATGCATTACGTCCTGAACACCTGTTACACCTTGTGAAGGGGAAAAAACGTAGGTGGTGCCACGACACTACCTGTCCCCGACACCTTGCTTTTCACCCCCGTACTCTGACTACTCGATATACCTTGTGACATTAGAATAGGTGGAAATGGACAGGACATAGTGATCCCACCGGCCAGAAATCCGGCATCCAGACACCTGTCCAGGTTCTCAGTGCTTGAAATCCTTGCAGATTAGTCCCCTGAAGGTGATGACAAGAGGATGGATATGTCCCCCGCCGGTGACGACAGGGGCAGGGAGGGAAAACCCTGTGGTTTAGATCAGGGGTCCCCAACTCCAGTCCTCAAGGCCCACCAACATGTCATGTTTTCAGGATTTCCTTAGTCTTGCCCAGGTAATAATTGCATCACCTGTGCAATGCAAAGGAAATCCTGAAAACATGACCTGTTGGTGGGCCTTGAGGACTGGAGTTGGGGACCCCTGGTTTAGATAAACCAGGATGTCCTTGAGAGAATGGCCCTTGCGCAGGGAATAGACTGACAGACTGGGCTGCAGTGGGAGACCCCCTGTCACCCTGCCCGCTGTCCGATATAGATGAGGATGGCAGCGCCTCAGGTCCTCATTGCATCTGGAGGGGTTCCTGTGCCGCAGGTCCTCACCCTCGGAGGAGGGGATTCTAAGCTGGACGTTTCCACCGGGAATGGAAGCAGCCGCCCAACATTTTTTGGGTCCTCCCATTTTTAATACCCAGCAAAGCAGACAGCTGGGGGCTGATATTAATAGGCTAGGAAGGTCCATTAATATTAGCCCTTTCCCAACATAAGACCAGCTCACAGCTGTCTGCTTTCCTTTGACTGGTTATTAGGGGACCCCACGTTTTATTATTATTTATTTCTTTATTTTACATTGTCCCTCACTCGATCAGTGTCCTGTCCCTACGCTAGTTACAACACAATGACTTCGCCACCTGTGATCCGGCGTTTATACAGGCTGGGTCACGTGATGTGCTGGCCAATCACAGCTATGCCAATACTTGTGATGGCTGTGATGGTTCTGGAAGTGCCCACAGCCTAAAAGCTTGTTGATTTGTTGCGCTGCAGCCTTTCAACAAACTTTATTTGGCACCGAACCTGAGCAGTAAAACGGACTTGTGGGAAAAAGTCTGTGTTTGGAATTCAGCACCGTACGTCCGTTACAAACCCCAAACTTTACAGTACGGGTTCGCTCATCCCCATTTATCAGAGGTCTGAAAAGCCACCACACACAAGAAAGAACCGCCACAGAAAACGTTAGTAGATTGCCCTGTAGCACCACTAGGTGGCAGCACAGATTAAAATGTTATCCCTCTTAGAATAATATAAACTGGCGATCCTCATTAGAAGTGACAGGCAAATTTCCTATGAGGCCGCCCTCACACGGGTGTTTTTTACAGCATTTTATTACCCCCAAAAATCATGAAAAAAATTCCATCATTATGGTTTGCTGTTTCTGTAATTTTCCTGTGCTTTTTAATGTTTTATTCTTGTATAACTGTTTTTTAATTTGACATGAATTTTAATGGCAAAAAGCAAAAAAAAAAAAAAAAAGAAGTTTTTCACAAAGTAAAAAAAACACCACATCTGTGAATGACATGATTTGTAATGACAAAAGCACAACAACAAAAACACACACAGATACATACTACATCAGTCCACACAAAAAAAACCACGTAAAATCACCTGCAGTGTGTGTGACAGCAGCCTGAGGCCTATTTCTTTTATGTAAAACAATAGAGACTGAAATACTTTAACTACTTTTGTTTTTCCTCGTTTCCTTCTAGGGCACAAGCATTTTTTTATTTTTCCTTTCACATTGCCATATGAAGACTTAAGTTTTTGAAAAAGTTCCAAAAACGGTGAAATGGTAACCCCCCACAATTCTGACATTATTTTTGAGTAAAATTTATAGTGCTCGCATTCCTCCCAACTTTTTTTTCACAACACACACAGCTGCACATACAATATGCTACTACAGTACATTCCATCTCACATAGTATGATGCCCCCATAGTGTGTATACACACAGCTCTGCTACATGAATACACATACATACACACAACACTGCTACATCAATACACACATTCAGCTTTACTACATCAACACACACAGCTTTGCTACATCAATACACACACAGCTCTGCTTCATTAGTACACACACAGCTCTGCTTCATTAGTACACACACAGCTCTGCTTCATTAGTACACACACAGCTCTGCTTCATTAGTACACACACAGCTCTGCTTCATTAGTACACACACCGTTCTTCTATATCAGGGGTGGGGAACCTCAGGCCCACCAGCCATTTACATCACATAATGACCTTTCCTCCAACCTCCAAGCTGATTTCCAGGGGCTCGGAACAGCAGCAGGGTGTTGACAGCTGTCGGCACTTTAATTTCTTCTTGCTCTGAGAGCACATGCACGCAATATTCACTAATGAACGTTGCAGCATGTGCAATAAAAGATTATGTCCTGACAAGTGCCAGTGTTAGGACGTATGGAACACCTGTTAGGGCCGTGGGGTACTCGGTACCGGGCCCGGTACTTAAAGGGATGTGTCACGGTGGCGGTGACCTGGTCCGTGGCCCTGGGCACCCATGTTAAAGGAAAGGTCTTTAAAGGGGTTTTTGAAATGAGGAAAGTTCGTGACGCCACCTGTGGTATTCGGTCAGGGAGGACCAACGCTGCTTAAAGGGGTCCTCTGGGGTGATGTTATGGCAGCTAGATGGCATAACTTCCCACAGGTGAGGTAGGTCCCCAGGGCTCCCGGTGAATAGATGGAAGATGGTGAGTGGTGCCACAAAGAATGAAGAACACAGTTGTGCAGTCTTTTTACCTGGTTTACTGATGGTAGCAGGCAGCCACAGTTCAGGGCACCAGATCACAGGGACAGGAGGGTCCAGCCGGCTTGGAAGCGAGTTCAGAGTTCAGCTTTACCAAGTGGAGTTACAAGCCTTCCTTCTAGCGCTGTGTTGTTATAGTCCCTTACTGCCTATGGCTTTGTAGCAAGGTCCTCTTAGTTTTCTCTGTCCTTTGTTGAACTGGGACACAAATTCATATGACAGGTGACTCGAGCCTTTTTACAGGGTCTCTATCACGACCCGAGCTCTATGTGTCTCTGTATCTCCTGGGTGTTAGGGTGAACAGGTGATGTATAATCCAGCTGTCCTGCCGGTTTCTGTTATGTGTCTTAGAGTCCCACAAAAGCATCGGTCTTCCGGCTACCAATGTCTGCGCTCAATCAGGGATGTAGCCAAGTCACAGCTATTCTCCCCTGTTGTCAAACTCCTGTGGTTCGCTCTCTGGCACGTTAGCTAAAGGCTGTTCTTCCTTCTGTATCTCGCTATCTAGGAGCTACAGCACCTCAGGCTGTACGGCCCCTCACCCGTCCTTCCGCCTCAGACTGCTCCAGTCTGCTGTCTGGCACCAACTGTCTAAATCTTCCCAACTGCGTAGCAACTGCCTAGCAACTAACTCCTCCTTCTGACCAAAGAGAGAGCAGCTCCCCTGAAGTCGGGTGTAGAGCTCCCCCTTCTCGCCTGAAGTCAGAATGGTGTTGTATGTGCTAATTACCTGTTAAAAGGAATCCTCCATCACTTCCAAGCATGACATCACTCTCCCCATGAGGAAAGCAATGCCACGGTGACAACCAGGACCCTGGGGCATCACACTTACTCTGTGGGCGGAGTCACCATGCAATGCGTTCCCATTCCACAGTAGAAGACACTAGCGGCAGCCCCAGGGTCTCTAGTGATGTCTATAATAATTATTACAATTACACGTTTTGTTATACATGTTTATTTCCTTTGTGTGTATTGGAACAACACAAAAAAAAAGAGAAAAAAAGCAAATTGGAGATAATTGCACTCATAATCCCCAAAATTGGCAAGACAAAATTGTTGGCAACATTCCAAAATTGTGGGAAAACAACTTTGTTTCAAGCATGTGATGCTTATTCAAACTCACCTGTGGCAAGTAACAGGTTTGGGCAATATGAAAATCACACCTGAAACCAGATAAAAAGTGATAAGTTGACTTAATCTTTGCATTGTGTGTGGATGGAGAACAGAAAGAGGAGAAGAGAGCTATCTGAGGACTTGAGAACCAAAATTGTTGAAAAATATCAACAATCTCAAGGTTACAAGTCATCTCAAGAGATCTTCCTTTGTCCACGGTGTGCAATATAATCAAAAAGATTACAACCCATGGAACGTGAATAAGCCAAAATCCTTCAGGGAAAGTGTCTTGTGGACAGATTAGACCAAGATAGAGCTTTTTGGTAAAGCACATCATTCTACTGTTTACTAAAAATGAAATGAGGCCTGTCCTGTAAAGAAAACAACACAGTCAAATATGGTGGAGGTTCAAAGATATTTTGGGGTTATTTTGCTGCCATGGAACTGGGTGCCTTTACTGTGTTCAAGGCATCATGAAATCTGAAGATTACCAATGGATTTTGTGTGGCAATGTAGTGCCCAGAGTCAGAACGCTGGGTTTGCGTCCTAGGTCATGGGTCTTCCAGCAGGACAATGACACCAAACATAATTCAAGAAGCACTCAAAAATGGATGGAAACAAAGTGCTGCAGAGTTCTGAAGTAATCAGCAATGAGTCCAGATCTAAATCCAATTGAACACCTGTGGAGAGATCTTAAAATTGCTGTTGGGAGAAGGCGCCTTCAAATATGAGAGACCTGAAGGAGTTGCAAAAAAGAGAGGTCCAACATTTTAGTTGAGATTTGTAAGAAGCTTGTTGATGGTTATAGGAAGCGTTTGAATTCCAAAGGGTGTTCAACCAAACATTAAATTGAGGGTTCCAACACTTTTGTCCAGCCCATTTTTGTGGTGTTGTGTGAAATGATGTGCAATTTGCCTTTATTTATTTATTTTTTGTGTTGTTCCAACACACACAAAGGAAATAAACACAAAACCTGTGTAATTGCAATAATTTTCTGGGAAAATGCTTTATTTTCTGGAACAATTTAAAGGGTGCCAACACTTTTGGCTATAACTGTATATGCCCCAGTCCCATTTCTTCTGTGATGTATATGCTGCATCTCCCATGTCTCCTGTGATGTACACACATGGTCAAAGTTGTTGGTACCCCTCATTTAATGACAGAAAAACCCGCAATGGTCACAGAAAGAACTTGAATCTGACAAAAGTAATAATAAATAAAAGATCTATGAAAATGAACAAATGAAAGTCAGACATTGCTTTTCAACCATGCTTCCACAGAATTTATAAAAAAAAAAATAAAACTCATGAACTAGGCCTGGACAGAAATGATGGTTCCCCTGAAAATAATGTCACAAAAGGGACATTTTAAATTGCGGTGTGTCCACTAACTAGCATCACAGGTGTCAACAATCTTGGAATCAGTGAGTGGCCAGTATATAGGGCTACTGTGCTGTGTGGTGACATGGTGTGTATCACACTAAACATGAACTAGAGGAAGCGAAGGAAAGACTTGTCTCAGGAGATTAGAAAGAAAATTACACACAAACATGTTAAAGGTAAAAAGTTATAAGACCATCTCCAAGCAGCTTGATGTTCCTGTGACTACAGCTGCACATATTATTCAGAAATATCAGATCCATTCGACTGTAGCCAACCTCCCTGTACGTGGCCGCAGGAGGAAAATTGATGACAAATCAAAGAGACAGATAATATGAATGGTAACAAAAGAGGCCAGAAAAACTTCTAAACAGATGAAAGGTGAACTTGAAGCTCAAGGAACATCAGTGTCAGATCGCACCATCCGTCGTTGTATGAGCCAAAGTGGACTTCATGGGAGAAGACTAAGGAGGACACCATTGTAGAAAAAAATCATAAAAAAGCCAGACAGGAATTTGCCAAACTACATGTTGACAAGCCACAAAGCTTCTGGGAGAATGTCCTATGGACAGATGAGACAAAAATTGAACTTTTTGGCAAGGCACATCAGCTCTATGTTCAGAGACGGAAAAATTAAGCATATCAAGAAAAGAACACTGTCCCTACTGTGAAACATGGAGGAAGCTCTGTTATGTTCTGGGGCTGCTTTGCTGCATATAGCACAGGGTATATATATAAGCAGGAGAAATAAGAAGCATATAGTATTAATTTATATAAACAAGTGTCTTAAGACACTTGTTTATATAAATTAATACTATATGCTCCTTATTTGTCCTGCTTATATGTGTATCTTATGGAGCTTATTTGATTCGTCTGGGTGCACTTAATGCTTATGTTCTTTGGCCCAGACTATCGCTATGACTTTGGGACTTTTGTTAATATAGCACAGGGTGTCTAGAATCTGTGCAGGGTACAATGAAATCTCAAGACTGTCAAAGGATTCTAAATAGAAATGTGCTGCCCAGTGTCAGAAAACTTGGTCTCAGTCGCAGCTCATGAGTCTTGCAACAGGATAATAACCCAAAATACCCACTAATGGCTAAGAGAAAACCATTGGACTATTCTGAAGTGGCTTCTATGAGCCCTGACCTAAATCCTACTGAGCATCTTTGGAAAGAGCTGAAGCATGATGTCTGGAAAAGGCAACCTTCAAACACGAGACAATGGAGCAGTTTGCTCTTAAGGAATGGACCTTCCGAGAGGTACAGAAGTCTCATTGACAGTTACAGGAATCGTTTGATTGCAGTGATTGCCTCATCATTTCTGTCCAGGCCTATTTCATGAGTTTTATTCTTTTGAAAATTATGTTGAAGCATGGTTGAAAAGCAATGTCTGACTTTCATTTGTTCATTTTCATAGATTTTTTATTTATTATTACTTTTGTAAATAAAAAAATTTAAACTGCAATACTTCAGTTTTACGGTACATAGTAAAAAGGACGCTCTTCTATGAAACTCAGTTATGATAGTAACCCATTTGCTCTGCATTGGAACCATGTAAATGGCACTGTCAGAGATTGACTGCGTCATCTAGTTGGTTAAACAGCAGCAATCAGAGCTAGCTCTAATTGCTTTTGTTAGGGCTCATACAAATGTCCATTAGAATCAGCCACGAGCACTGACCAGAATACACTGACTGTCCGATGGTCTACCAACTGGACGCAGCAGCCTAATAGGCCATCTTCACAGCACGTGCACCGCAAGCTATCAGAATTCTCCAGGACCCGCGCTGCAGGAAGAGGGCTCCGCTGCTGAGCCCACTCTATACAATGACAGCAAACGGCGCATGTAGAGCGCGCAATACTCAGGGTTTAATCCTTTCTCTTGGCTGCCATGACTTTCTACTTGACTACCATGTTAAAGGAATTCTCTTTGCCTCTGACTCCTCTTTTCGAATCTTGTTTTTGCCGCCTCATCGTGGCTAACAACAAATACTCTGAGGTTATTTCCTCAACCTGGGAAGTCCAGATTCCTGCACAGGGATAAAGGCTGAATTATAGCGGGTCCCAGGTTACATCACTCCTCAGATTAGTCCAAGCCTTGTCTGATACAATGGTTCCCTCTACTCCTAAGTAGGGCTCATGTCAATGTTGTTATCCGGTGTGTACTAACTAGGAGGGCACTAGAGACGAAGCAAGAAAGAGCTACGCCTTTGATGAGCAATAATGGATTCAAATTAGAGGAAGCCACTGGTTCAGTTCCTCACCATTGCAAGATATCTACTTGCTGTCAACAAATTGAAAAGGTTTTTTTTTACATTAAAAAACATTCAGAACTGTAGACCTTTGTCGATACCAGCACAACACTTCCTAGTGTAATTCTGTGCTGACACTCATCGAAAAAAAGTAGAGGTATAAACAACTACCTACTAGAGATGAGTAACTCCATTCTCAGGACCCTGGTCCAAAGTCCATGGCCACCTGTGAACCACCTCCTGCCGGCATCCATGGCTCCTGATTACCCAACATTGTGTATGCATCATGCTGCAATGATGACTGTGCACCAGGCTCATAAATTAAAAGAGGTGCCATGGATTCTGGCAAGTAGGAGGCAGGTTCCAGGGCTTCCGTTCAATGGCCATGGACAACATGTACGGAAGCTGGACCATGGTCCTGTGAATTGATTTGCTCACCTCTGTTATCTACCACTGCTTCCATATCCAGCAGTGCTGCCCCAGCTTTGGGGAGCTGTTCAGGGAGGTCGGTGGCAAGTCCTGCTCTCCTCTGCATCTTTAGGAAACAGATACAGTTGTTCATGTTGGTAGAGTAGGAAGCAGCTGAAGCTCGGAGCAGAGGGATCATTGACATCACTAAATCGCGTCTGCCATTCCTGGCCATACACAACACCAGCCAAGATCCTTTCATTGTAGGGCTAGGGCTGGGTGAGTATTTTTTTTATTGCCAATGGGGTGGAATGAAGGGGCACCATACTGGGGCGATAAATGGGCACTATGAGGCATCGTGTGTAAGCATCATATTGTGTGGGGGCATTGAGGGTATCATGTTTGTAGGGGAGCCACTGGGGGAGCAGCGTCATTGTGTGGGTGCATTGTGATGGGGGCATTGTGGATGCTGTTATGATCCGGTGACCTTGGAGCTGCATGAGAACTTTCACTGGAGAAAGTGGCCACTATACTGACCACAAAACCTGAACTTAACAGCGCAACTAGAAGTAGCCGTGGAGTGTACCTAACACACCTAGACACCTCGTCACAGCCGGAGGACTAAATACCCCTAAAGATGGAAATCGGAATTCTGTCTTGCCTCAGAGAAAATCCCCAAAGGATAGACAGTTCCCCACAAATATTGGCGGTGAGTCGGAGAGGAAAAAAACATACACAGGCAGAAAAAACAGGATTTAGCACAGGAGGCCACTCTAGCTGGATAGGACAGGATAGGACAGAGTTCTGTGCGGTCAGTATAAAACCCTACAAAAATCCACAGCAGAATATACAAAAAACTTCCTACATCTAACTAAAGATGTAGGAGCGTATATCTGCAACTCCAGTGAAACCAACCAGACTGGGAAAACACAGACACAGTCTAATTTGGACAAAAGACAAACAAACGAACAGTACTGAAAATAAGCACACTGCATGTGTGCCACAGGAAAAGAAACAGACACTTATCTTTGCTGAACTGGCAGATAAGCAGGAGAGGCCAGGCAGAGATCCAATACTTCCAAAGAAACATTGACAACTGGCAAGGGCTAAAGGATCCTGCACACCTAAATATCCCAGTCAGAATTGTAATTATCCGATACACCTGGCCAGTACTGCGAGTCAGAGACAACTGCATTCCCACCAACAACCACTGGAGGGAACCCAAGAGCAGAATTCACAACAAGATGCATCATAATCTGTGGGGGGCTGTGTGGGAGGGACATGATAATGTGTGTATAAGTGAACCCCTTGGAGGTTTCATTGTGTGAGAGGGGCATCATTCTGTGCGGCGGTGTCTTACTGTGTGTTGCCATAAAGAGTACCAACCGTGAGGGAACATTAAGGGGCTTCAGCAAGGGCACTATTTCTACATGGGTGTACGTCAAGGATTGGGCAAGGTTAAGGGTATAGCTCTTTCCTCTTTCACTCTCTTTCCTGTGCTTTAAGGTTAGGAAATATACACCTTCCTCCCACCATGATCCTTTTATCTGTCCACTGGCTGGCGCTGGATGTAGTGGGAATCCTTCCCTTTATAGCATCCCACCTGCCCTCTGACAAATACCCTTTAATATGGGCCGAAACCCCTGACCTCAAATATCTGACTCACTTTTGTGCAATGACCACGTTAACCATTAAACCACCACCGCTTGTTTGGATCGAAGAGATGGACATCCCACTGGTGGGCGGCATAGATCATTCCCACCTCCACCAGCCGTGATTTTTTCTTCTAGGACTTTTCTAACAACGGGTCTCAGAAAAAAATTATCTGAAAGCAATATATCCGCTATCTCACAAACTCTTGTGTGCATCTAAATTAAAAACAGATTGCCCTGCTGGATAAGTTTGCCAAAAGTGTTAACCTGTTCCTGGCCCTAACGCCAATTTTTATGTGTGTGTGGGAGGGCGTAAAGAATGAGTCCATTTTGGCAAGGGAAGGGTTGTATACTGGAAACAGGCCCCTCTCTCGGGACGAGACAGCACAGCGGCAATACGGATCAGAGCCATGAAAGAGGAACTTTACTAAAGAACGGCCTGGAGGAGGTGGAATATGCTCCTCCATGTTGGTGGAGTGAAGAACGTGTGATATCTTAAGAATGAACTGTATGAGGAATGTTTAACAACTTGGAATGTTGAATAAAATTCCTGCAAATCAGGTAAAACCCGGTACTGAAAAAAAAATTAACTATTTTCTCAACTGAACACATTGTGCCCAATGAAACAACTGAAAATCTTTATTTTTGGGGTTGCCTTAGGGATCCACTCCCATAGGCCCAGTATACACTGTTGCAGAATTTTCTGTTCTTTTATTGCACATGACCGGGTTGTTATATTATCTCATCTACCCGCACACATTAGATAAAAGTCATCCATAAAGGCCAATTTCAACCATAACGATTGTCGTCTGTTTTGGGGAAAGGAGCGACCACTCCTGGAATACTTTGTGCAAAAGTTTTGCAACTTTTTCAAAGGTTGCAAAGGATTATTCAGATGGAAACATTTGAAAATCCTAAACCTTGGCGACAATAGGAAACCTAAAAAAAACCCCAGCTGAATTCATAAAATAGACTTAAAAAAGGAGAACATTAAAAGAATAAAGCACAAAAAAAGAAAACAAGCGAGGAACAACAAAAATTAGACAAAGAAGGCACAAAGGCAATAATGAACTTTATGTCTCAGTTTGTTGTTCATGATCTATTTAATTGATTATAAGAGAATAAAATACATTTTCGGGCGATCGGACGCCGTATCCGATATCACAATGAGTCAGGAGGTCACAGATGATTCCATTTTGTCTCGTACTTCGCTTTGTATTCTCTTACTGAACAAAAGTGCATGAGGAATTTTATTGTGTCCCAGTGAATGAGACTCATTATGCTTTTGTGCAAGAGCGGAGGAAAAAACCTGCCCTGGATCTCAGTATAAAGCAGACAGAGCGGCTGCAATATGTCATCCTCCATGTAGGCTGCTGCGTTATATATACATTATTAACTTGCAGAATAGATTTCATCAGAGGTATAATTATAGGGGATTCAGAGGTAGCAGTCGTACCGGGCTCTAAGCCCCCTGGCTACTTGAGAAGACAGATGGTACAGGGGATCTGGTATATATTTTACCTATTTACGCTTATGGATTTTGCCTAACCCTAAAATGTTAAGATGTTGGGATCATAGTATGAAAACAAGACTGGCTCTAGGTTTATGCGGGCCCTTGGGCAACAGAGCCCCAGTGGGCCCCTCTTTGCTTTAAATTTTTGCTTTTCACCTTCTATGAACTATGGCCCCGAATCGTCAAAGTGTTTTTAGCCAGAATTATCGTTGTTTTGAAAGGTGGCAACATTTTTGTAGAAAAATTTTTTTGCGACTTTAGGCATTTTCATGCCATTTTTGGACAGCTTCACCAAAGTGGCCAAAGCTGGGGATGAGCCGAGGTGGGATAGGGTGTGGCAACAACCGTTCGACAAATTCATCAAATGTGGCAGAGTACATTATGACAAAAATGACGGGAGTAGCATTTTTGACAAGGCCAAATTCATTAAGTAAATAAATTTGGCGCATCTTATACGCCCCCCCACCCCTCATTAAGACTGGTGCATGAAACACTGGTCTTAGTGGATTGGGGATCCTAACTTTCTTATGTTTCCATCATTTTCATAACGTTTTCATAATTACATTTTGCATTCCATAGTCCTCCGTTCAGTATTTTGGGCCCCACATTGTCCTCCATATAGCATTATGGCCTCCACATAGTCCTCTATACAGTGTTATGGGCCCCACATAGTCCTCCATACAGTATTATGGGCCATACATAGTCCTCCATATAACATTATGTGCCAAACATAATCCTCTATATAGTATTATGGGCCCCACATAGTCCTCCATACAGTATTTTGGGCCACACATAGTCCTCCGTATAACATTATGGGCCAAACATAGTCCTCTATACAGTATTATGGGCCTTGCCTTGCGCAGGCGTGTACTATGGAGGACAGAGAATGAACTTCAATCCAATATTGCAGCCAGCATGCAGCCAGCGGGTAAGGAAACAGTGAATCAAACACCCAAAAACCCCGCCTCCATGGCTGAAGATTGTTCCCTCCAAATTCAGGTGACAGTGTCCCTTTAAAGGGAATCTCCACACAGTGCACAATACCATACAATAACATATATTACATTAGAATAATACAAGCACAGACTTTATAATAAGACACATACTGTATGTTGCATTATAGTGCAAAACACATAAGATGCACAGGGGTGACACGGAAGGAGGAGAGGGTGCAACTGAGGGCTCCTCCCACCCCCTTACACACACATAGTGGACATGGGACTTCTAGAAATCCCATCCACTATGCTGTAACATCTAGGCGCTGTGGGTTCATCAAACCCACGGCAATTACTGATCGTGGGCACATACCTTTAGGCATGTAGTTGATAAAATCTTGTCTGCCCAAAACCACCACTAGAGGGAGCTTAGTGATAACTGCATAGAAAAATTATGCTCCTAAGCTCCCCCTAGAGGTAGTTGTAAAAAGGCAATATCTAATATATAAAGCTGAATGTGTGTGTGCGTGTGTGTTCAGGATTGGCATCTGCACCGTCGCAGCTACAGCCACAAAATTTTGCACAGTCACACGTCTGGACCCCGAGAGCATCATAGGCTATGTTGTGAGGCGAAATTTTAACCCCGCGCGTTACAATTCACCAAACAATTTTGCCCATCTACTATATAATTGTTTAAGGGTCACTTCCGTCTGTCTGTCTGTCACAGATATTCATTGGTCGCGGCCTCTGTCTGTCATGGAAATCCAAGTCGCTGATTGGCCGCGGCAAAACAGCCACGACCAATCAGCGACTAGCACAGTCCGGAAGAAAATGGCTGCTCCTTCCTCCCCGCAGTCAGAGCCCAGCGTCCGCATACTCCCCTCCGGTCACCGCTCACACAGGGTTAATGGCAGTGTTGACCGCGGTGTAACGCACTCGGATAACGCTGCTATTAACCCTGTGTGACCAACTTTGTACTATTCATGCGGCCTATGCAGCATGAATAGTAAAAAGATCTAATGTTAAAAATAATAAAAAAAATAAAAAATCATTATATACTCACCGTCCGTCGGCCCCTCGGATCCACAACAGGCCTTTCCCGCTCGCGATGCTCCGGTAACCGGTCCATGCTGCGATCTCGCGAGATGATGACGTAGCGGTCTCACCGCTACGTCATCATCTCACGAGACCGCAATGCACTCTTGGGATCGGAGCGCGTGAGGACCATCGGTAACCGGCCGCTTCGATTGGGAGGCTCCGGAAGGTGAGTATGTAACTATTTATTATTTTAATTCTTTTTTTTTTTAACAGGGATATGATACATACTACGTGACTGGCCAATATACTATGTGACTGGGCAATATACTATGTGACTGGGCAATATACTATGTGACTGGGAATATACTATGTGGTTGGGCAATATACTATGTGCTTGGGCAATATACGTGACGGGGCAATATACTACGTGGCTGGGCAATATACTACATGACTGGGCAATATACTATGTGGCTGGGCAATATACTACGTAGCTGGGCAATATACTACGTGACTGGGCAATATACTACGTGGCTGGGCAATATACTACGTAGCTGGGCAATATACTATGTGGCTGGGCAATATACTACGTAGCTGGGCAATATACTACGTGACTGGCCAATATACTATGTGACTGGGCAATATACTATGTGACTGGGCAATATACTATGTGACTGGGAATATACTATGTGGTTGGGCAATATACTATGTGCTTGGGCAATATACGTGACTGGGCAATATACTACGTGGCTGGGCAATATACTATGTGCCTGGGCAATATACTACGTGACTGGGCAATATACTATGTGGCTGGGCAATATACTACGTGACTGGGCAGTATACTACGTGGCTCTGTGCTGTATATTACGTGACTGGGCAATATACTACGTGACTGGGCAATATACTACGTGACTGGGCAATATACTACGTGACTGGGCAATATACTATGTGGCTGGGCAATATACTACGTAGCTGGGCAATATACTACGTGACTGGGCAGTATACTACGTGGCTCTGTGCTGTATATTACGTGACTGGGCAATATACTACGTGACTGGGCAATATACTACGTGACTGGGCAGTATACTACGTGGCTCTGTGCTGTATATTACGTGACTGGGCAATATACTATGTGGCTGGGCAATATACTAAGTGGCTGGGCAATATACTACGTGGCTGGGCAATATACTACATGGCTGGGCAATATACTACATGGCTGGGCAATATACTACATGGCTGGGCAATATACTACGTGGCTGGCCAATGTACTGCGTGGCTGGGCAATATACTATGTGGCTGGGCAATATACTATGTGGCTGGGCAATATACTATGTGGCTGGGCAATATACTATGTGGCTGGGCAATATACTACATGGCTGGACAATATACTACGTGACTGGGCAATATACTACGTGGCTGGGCAATATACTACGTGGCTGGGCAATATACTACGTGGCTGGGCAATATACTACGTGGCTTGGCAATATACTATGTGGCTGGGCAATATACTACGTGGCTGGGCAATATACTACGTGGCTGGGCAATATACTACGTGGCTGGGCAATATACTACGTGGCTGGGCAATATACTACGTGGCTCTGTGCTGTATACTACGTCACTAGGCAATATACTATGTGGCTAGGCAATATACTACGTGGCTGGGCAATATACTACGTGGCTGGGCAATATACTACATATACTACGTGGCTGGGCAATATACTAAGTGGCTGGGCAATATACTACATGGCTGGGCAATATACTACGTGGCTGGGCAATATACTATGTGGTTGGGCAATATACTACGTGGCTGGGCAATATACTATGTGGTTGGGCAATATACTATGTGGTTGGGCAATATACTACGTGGACATGCATATTCTAGAATACCCGATGTGTTTGAATCTGGCCACCATCTAGTATCTACATAATGGGAAAAAGTGAAAGGAAAAGTGTTGGAGGCAAATTGACAGCTGCCAGATGTGAACAAGGGGGACTTAAAGAATGAGAGCGATGGCGCCAAAGAGTATATACCGTATAGTTGCTAAGGTGGGGCCCCGACATGGGACACTCACCACACACGGGGATATGAACACACACACAAAATGCACCACACACTACCACGTGCTTGAACACATATACCACCCTCAGCACACATTTCACCACACATACACCAACCTCGCCACATGCACAAAAGTTGCATCACACAAAACTTGCACATACTGAAAACGCACCACATATAAAACTCGCCACGCGCAAAACTAGCCATGCGCAAAACTTGCTGCACACAACTTGCTACACTAACCTGTCACATGCAACTATGTGACTGGGCAATATACTATGTGACTGGGAATATACTATGTGGTTGGGCAATATACTATGTGCTTGGGCAATATACGTGACTGGGCAATATACTACGTGGCTGGGCAATATACTATGTGCCTGGGCAATATACTACGTGACTGGGCAATATACTATGTGGCTGGGCAATATACTACGTAGCTGGGCAATATACTACGTGACTGGGCAGTATACTACGTGGCTCTGTGCTGTATATTACGTGACTGGGCAATATACTACGTGACTGGGCAATATACTACGTGACTGGGCAATATACTACGTCGCTGGGCAATATACTACGTGACTGGGCAGTATACTACGTGGCTCTGTGCTGTATATTACGTGACTGGGCAATATACTATGTGGCTGGGCAATATACTATGTGGCTGGGCAATATACTATGTGGCTGGGCAATATACTACGTGGCTGGGCAATATACTACATGGCTGGGCAATATACTACATGGCTGGGCAATATACTACATGGCTGGGCAATATACTACGTGGCTGGCCAATGTACTGCGTGGCTGGGCAATATACTATGTGGCTGGGCAATATACTATGTGGCTGGCCAATATACTACGTGGCTGGGCAATATACTACGTGGCTGGGCAATATACTACATGGCTGGGCAATATACTACATGGCTGGGCAATATACTACATGGCTGGGCAATATACTACGTGGCTGGCCAATGTACTGCGTGGCTGGGCAATATACTATGTGGCTGGGCAATATACTACGTGGCTGGCCAATATACTACGTGGCTGGGCAATATACTACGTGGCTGGGCAATATACTACGTGGCTTGGCAATATACTACGTGGCTGGGCAATATACTACGTGGCTGGGCAATATACTATGTGGCTGGGCAATATACTACGTGGCTGGGCAATATACTACGTGGCTGGGCAATATACTACGTGGCTCTGTGCTGTATACTACGTCACTAGGCAATATACTATGTGGCTAGGCAATATACTACGTGGCTGGGCAATATACTACGTGGCTGGGCAATATACTACATATACTACGTGGCTGGGCAATATACTAAGTGGCTGGGCAATATACTACATGGCTGGGCAATATACTACGTGGCTGGGCAATATACTATGTGGTTGGGCAATATACTACGTGGCTGGGCAATATACTATGTGGTTGGGCAATATACTATGTGGTTGGGCAATATACTACGTGGACATGCATATTCTAGAATACCCGATGTGTTTGAATCTGGCCACCATCTAGTATCTACATAATGGGAAAAAGTGAAAGGAAAAGTGTTGGAGGCAAATTGACAGCTGCCAGATGTGAACAAGGGGGACTTAAAGAATGAGAGCGATGGCGCCAAAGAGTATATACCGACCGTATAGTTGCTAAGGTGGGGCCCCGACATGGGACACTCACCACACACGGGGATATGAACACACACACAAAATGCACCACACACTACCACGTGCTTGAACACATATACCACCCTCAGCACACATTTCACCACACATACACCAACCTCGCCACATGCACAAAAGTTGCATCACACAAAACTTGCACATACTGAAAACGCACCACATATAAAACTCGCCACGCGCAAAACTAGCCATGCGCAAAACTTGCTGCACACAACTTGCTACACTAACCTGTCACATGCAACTCGACACACAAAAAGTTGCTACACGCATGTTGCCACACAAAACTCATCGCACAAAAGTCGCTACATGCATGTCGCCACACGCAACTCAACACACACAACTTGACACATGAAACTCGCCCTAAAACATACACAAGTCTGGTATTAGCCTTCAAAAATAAAAGTCTGATTAATAAGCAGACAAACTACAAGAGCAACAAATGTACCATATAGGAAATATGGCAGCTGTCAGTTACATGACCTGTCTATTATGTGTATGTGTGAGCTAATATACACTGCCAGGGGGGAGGGCTTCCTGTTGGCTGGGGATTTATCAGGCTGCCAATAGCAACCAATCACAGTTCAGCTTCTATTTTGCTACAGTTAATTAATCTGAGCTCTGATTGGTTAATATAGGCAACAAAGGACATTCTCAGTATAACAAAGCTTGTGTGAGGTAATAGCATGTCAGTTAGGGTGTGTGGGTGGAAAGGCTGATGTCAGTCACATTACCTCTATGTGAGAGGATATAGAAACTGCCAGTTACAGACTATTTTTGCCACAATAATGCATCATAAGAAAAGGAATTCCATGGCAGGAATGTCAGCTGATGCGAAAAGAAAAGCTGCATTACGGGCCAATGAAAAATGTGAAGACCAAGAAACAAGGCTGACACACATGAGAACAGCAGCTGCTTCCTCAACAGCCAATGAACTTTGTGAGGAGAGGGAAGCGAGGCTTGTAGACAAGAGAACAAGAGCTGCTTCCTCAAGGGCCAATGAACTTTCTGAGGAGAGGGAAGCGAGGCTTGTAGACAAGAGAACAAGAGCTGCTTCCTCAAGGGCCAATTAACTTTCTGAGGAGAGGGAAGCGAGGCTTGTATACAAGAGAACAAGAGCTGCTTCCTCAAGAGCCAATGAACTCTCTGAGGAGAGGGAAGCGAGGCTTGTAGACAGAACAAGAGCTGCTTCCTCAAGAGCCAATGAACTTTCTGAGGACAGGGAAGCGAGGCTTGTAGACAAGAGAACAAGAGCTGCTTCCTCAAGGGCCAATCAACTTTCTGAGGAGAGGGAAGCGAGGCTTGTAGACAAGAGAACAAGAGCTGCTTCCTCAAGGGCCAATGAACTTTCTGAAGAGAGGGAAGCGAGGCTTGCAGACATGAAAACAAGAGCTGCTTCCTCAAGGGCCAATGAACTTTCTGAGGAGAGGGAAGCGAGACTTGCAGACATGAAAACAAGAGCTGCTTCCTCAAGGGCCAATGAACTTTCTGAGGAGAGGGAGGCGAGACTTGCAGACATGAAAACAAGAGCTGCTTCCTCAAGGGCCAATGAACTTTCTGAGGAGAGGGAAGCAAGGCTTGCAGACATGAAAACAAGAGCTGCATCCTCAAGAGCCAATGAACTCTCTGAGGAGAGGGAAGCGAGGCTTGCAGACAGGAAAACAAGAGCTGCTTCCTCAAGGGCCAATGAACTTTCTGAGGAGAGGGAAGCGAGGCTTGCTGTAGACAAGAGAACAAGAACTGCTTCCTCAAGAGCCAATGAACTTTCTGAGGAGAGGGAAGCGAGGCTTGCCCGCAAGAGACCAAGAGCTGCTTCCTCAAGGGACAATTAACTTTCTGAGAAGAGGGAAGCGAGGCTTGCAGACATGAAAATAAGAGCTGCTTCCTCAAGAGCCAAAGAACTTTCTGAGGAGGGGGAAACGAGGCTTGCAAACAAGAAAACAAGAGCTGCTTCCTCAAGAGCTAATGAACTTTCTGTGGAGAGGGAAGCGAGGCTTGCAGACAAGAGAACGAGAACTGCTTCCTCAAGGGCCAATGAACTTTCTGAGGTGTTGAAATATATGTTGTGAAATGCTTCTATTAGCTTAGTTTTTGCCTTTTAATAATTACATTTCTATCTATTTGTTTTGTGGCTTTTGTGTGCAGAATAAATTTTATTCTATTTTGCTAACAGCAGTTATTAACCCAGGTGAAGCCGGGTAGTACAAGTTTTATTATATAATTGGGTGGTCTCAACTTTTGCACCTTTTGGGGACAAATTATTTGTTTTTACATAACACCTTAACGCCACCCCGTTTGGTGCGTGCCCCGGCGATGAGCCAGCACCTTTTCCGGCACATGATAGCTGATCTGATCACCTGACATGTGCCTGAAACAGCCGTGGGTGGAATCGCAATTCACTCGCTACTGTTTACATGTTAAATGCTGCGGTAAAACGTTGACAGCGGCATGTAACATACACGTGCAGGAAGCGCGTCATTATCTCCTCCCATCATCGCCCGTGTTACATGACCCTGGGTCACTGGTGGGTTGGCGTGACAACCCTTGGTTAGCAGGTGACCCCGGTGGTTGTCATTGCTAGATCGCTATGAGTGGTTGGCGCTCATACCAAGTGAGCATATTTGCTCTATGTAGAAGAGGCGATCGGACACCTGCAGCTTTTAGTCTCCCATGGAGACTATTGAAGCAAGTAAAAAGTAAAAAAAAATGTTTTTAAAAATATTGCAAAAAAAAAAAAAGAAGAAGTTTAAATCACCCCCCTTGGCCCCATTCAAAATAAAACAATAGAAAAAAATAAAAAATACACATATTTGGTATCGCTGCGTTCAGAATCACCATATCTATCAATATATAAAAAGAATTAATCTAATTGGTAAACAGAGTAGCGAAAAAAAATTAAAATGCCAGAATTACATTATTTTGATCGCTGCAACATTGCAATAAAATGCAATAACAGGCGATCAAAAGATCGTATCTACTCTAAAATGGTATAAATGAAAATGTCATCTCGGCATGCAAAAAATAAGTACTCACCCGTCCCCAGATCCCAAAAAATGGAGACGCTACAGGTCTCGGAAAATAGCGCCACTTTTTTTTAAATCAAATTTTGGATTTTTTTTTCCACGACTTAACCCCTTAAGCCCCTTAAGCCGTAGCAGATGTATCTAGATAATGGCATTTATACAGCATCCACTTGATGTTAAAGTGAATGAGCTGCAATACCTGGCACCGCCCATGGATAGGAGTGGCGCTGTTCTTCAATAAAATCCCATTTCCTCTAATTTTAGACAATCCAGTAGGCAAATATAAATGAGGGCTGTCCAAATGTCTAATGAAACAAGAATCAGGAATTTTGGATCTTAAAGGGAATCTGTCACCTGATTTTTGGCCTGAAAGCAGCGGCCACCGCCATTAGGGGCTTATCTGCAGGCAGCATTACAGAATGCTGTACAGAAGCCCCTGGGGTTGGTGGTCGCAGCTTATAGGCCAAACTCGGGGTGACAGATTCCCTTTAAGATCCCAGGAGATAAATGATGATACCGGTTTTTGGCTGCAGATTATCCTCACTCTGAGTCAGTGCTATGACAATGCATGTGTAAGGCCGGGTTCACATTAGCGTTTCTGTGCGCAGCGTATCATCTGCATGCGCAGGTGCATGCCAAAACACATGCAAATGCACGCTTACGCTGCGGTTTTACTCCGCATGATCTTACGCATGACGGCAAAAAAAAAGCTGCGTGTGCATGCGTTTGTATGCGTTTTGTCATGCGTTTGCATGGTTTATGCGCATGGTGGAGGTGGTGAAATCATTTCTGGACATGTGCAGTCTGAAGTACGCATGTGTATTGAACGCATGCGTACTCATGTCCTTGCATACAATGCGTTCCCATAGACAGCAATGCTTTGTTTTGACGCACTCATCCGCATGCGGATGATTGCGCAATATTTGACGGTTAAAAAAATGCAGCATGTTGCATTCGCCGGACACCGCGAAACTACGCATGCGTACGCATCCGTATGCAAACACATGTTCCTGCGTATCCCCATGTTAAAGATATGTACGCATGACGCATGCAGATCTATGTGGAGCGTACGCTGCGCACAGAAACGCTAATGTGAACCCAGCCTCGGGCAGGTGAATGGGGGAAGATGAGTTATTCCTCACTGGCCCATCCATAAGCATGAAGACACCCCTTGACCTTGCTGGGGCAGTGCACTGCTTAATGTAGACTGTAGCTGCTGCAGAACATCTTTTTTTTAAAGATTCCTTCCATATCATTATTTGTTAGAAAGCCTCCTTACAAAAAGAGGTTCTGCAGAAGCTGTGAACCTAGCCTTAGAGATGAGCGACTAATAGTTTTACATAACGTTGCGTCAAGCCCACAAATCAGAAGAGGGGCCACGGATATTAGCAAGGAGATGATAGATCTGGTGGTCACGGACTACTGATGTGGCCACTGGACCAGGATCCTGCGAATCGATTCACTCATCTCTAGAAAATGGACTGCAAATTTGTAAAAAAAAACAAACACTTATTTAAGAGGTTCTGCAGCAGCAGTGCTTTTTCATTATACCCGTGTTAAAAAAAATCATGGACGGATATAGATAGATAGATGATAGATAATAGATAGATAGATAGATAGATAGATAGATAGATAGATAGATAGATAGATAGATAGATAGATAGATAGATAGATAGATAGATAGATAGATAGATAATATATAGATAGATAGATGATAGATAATAGATAGATGATAGATAATAGATAGATGATAGATAATAGATAGATAGATAGATAGATAGATAGATAGATAGATAGATAGATAGATAGATGATAGATAGATAGATAATAGATAGATAGATAGATAGATAGATAGATAGATAGATAGATAGATAGATAGATAGATAGATAGATAATAGATAGATCATGGATAGATAGATAGATAGATAGATAGATAGATAGATAGATAGATAGATAGATAGATAGATAATAGATAGATCATGGATAGATAGATAGATAGATAGATAGATAGATAGATAGATAGATAGATAGATAGATAGATAGATAGATAGATAGATAATAGATAGATGATAGATAGATAGATAGATAGATAGATAGATAGATAGATAGATAGATAGATAGATAATAGATAGATCATGGATAGATAGATAGATAGATAGATAGATAGATAGATAGATAGATAGATAGATAGATGATAGATAATAGATAGATAGATGATAGATAATAGATAGATAGATAGATAGATAGATAGATAGATAGATAATAGATAGATAGATAGATAATAGATAGATGATAGATAGATAGATAGATAGATAGATAGATAGATAGATAGATGATAGATAGATAATAAATAGATAGATAGATAATAGATAGATACTAAATAGATAGATAGATAGATAGATAGATAGATAGATAGATAGATAGATAGATAGATAGATGATAGATAATAAATAGATAGATAGATAGATAGATAGATAGATAGATAGATGATAGATAGATAGATAGATAGATAGATAGATAGATAGATAGATAGATAATAGATAGATAGATAATAGATAGATAGATAGATAGATAGATAGATAGATAGATAGATAGATAGATAATAGATAGATAGATAATAGATAGATAGATAGATAGATAGATAGATAGATAGATAGATAGATAGATAATAGATAGATAATAGATAGATAATAGATAGATAATAGATAGATAGATAGATGATAGATAGATAGATAGATAATAGATAGATCATGGATAGATAGATAATAGATAGATAGATAGATGATAGATAGATAATTGATAGATAATAGATGATTGATAGATAAGATTTATTTTAAGTTTCCAAAGTTTCCGGACTGTCGAGGAATTTGTGGACGGGTGAGAGGACAGCTCTGGAGCAGGCGGATGGGGGGCAGGGGGATCCCGGGCAGGGAGGGGGCGGAGGATCCCGGGCAGGGGGGGAGGAGGATCCCGGGCAGGGGGGGGGCGGAGGATCCCGGGCAGGGAGGGGGCGGAGGATCTCGGGCAGGGAGGGGGCGGAGGATCCCGGGCAGGGGGGGAGGAGGATCCCGGGCAGGGGGGGAAGAGGATCCCGGGCAGGGGGGGAGGAGGATCCCGGGCAGGGGGGGCGGAGGATCCCGGGCAGGGGGGGCGGAGGATCCCGGGCAGGGAGGGGGCGGTGTCATGACTCGCTCCGGGCGGGGCTCATTCTGGCCAGACTCACTTGTTGGAGCCTCCAAGAAAGTGACAGGCTGCCCGGGGAAGACGCGCTGACAGCGGGGAGCAGGTAGGGAGACCCCCCAGAAAGGCCAGAGAGGGGAGAAGGAGCTGGGGGCAGAGAGGAGGAGGAGGAGGACCGGGCAGACATGAACTTCTCTGCAAGGTGGAGGAGGCGCAGGCTGCCAGCAGCTACAGATGCAGCAGAGCTCAATGTGTCATTTAATACTTGGAATTGTCAGATTTTCCACAGCCGCAGTGTTGTGAGTGTAGCTGCAGTCCTATGTAAAAACACAAAAAACACGCTCAAGTGAGCCAAATCAGCTCTGCTACATGTGTACTGTAGAGATGGCAGTAATATCCCCCAGCCAGGCGAGGTGGGACACTGTATAGTGCCAATATCTAACTATTATTATTATTCTGTTATGGATGGTTTACATCCTAAATACTATGCGTAAAAGTATTTCCATAGATTTTCAGCTTCTATTCCTGACACTATTCTCATTATTACTATTCTCATTTCCAGCCTCGTCTCTACCATCTTATTATTTATTACTATCATTCTTGGGCTCCATTCACACGTTTCCTTTTTTTACCTCAGTGTACCATGAACTATTTTCCTCATCTGTGTCGTCCCTTTTGCACTTTTTTTCTCATCCATTTTTACAATGTTTGAGGGAAACTTGCTGAACTTTTATTTCTCTGTCGATTCTTGACAATGGATCAGTTAAAACGGATGAAACGCGGATGGATAAAATGTTGTAAAATGAATGTCTTTTATTTCTCACGATTTTTTTTTTTATGTCCGAGCATGATCTGTAAAATGAATAATAAGATGTCCTGAGTCTCACGGATCGGATACAAGGATCTGTGTTTAAGGCTCGTTCATACGTCCAATTTTCACGTACGAGTGCCGTCCATTGTTTTCACAGTTAGCACTTGTACTTATCATATTTTCTGGGGCCTTTCATGCATCTGTGATTTTTTTTTTGGGGGGGGGGGGGGCGGACTGCACGGTCCACAGAAAATTGCAAAGACGTATCCAATTTTGATAATGGGACACCAGTATTGGGGATCATTGAGAAAAGCGTATTTTCTGTCCGTATGTTGAAAGGATCACACACACCAGCGTGCAGACCAACGCGAGTGGATGGGGCCGTTTACATGAATGTGATTTATAAGGACTGATGGTCCGTGTGTGGAAAAGATGCCGTATGCACAACTTTGATCATTTTTTCGGATTAGTTTTTTTTTTTTTAACTTTTGTATAGTCTTTTAATTCTTGTATAAAACTGGATGCCATACAGATGCCAAAAATGGACACATGGGTGACAATGCGGATGAAAACACATTCTTATTTTTTACTGGATGATTTTTCATCCAGCCTTCTACCCTTTGGGGTCCAGGTCCTTAGACGTTAGATGCAGTGGTCCAGCTGAATACCACCCTACTGCGGAGCTTGGATGCAGCGCGTACAGCTCTTTGCCTCCTTGTGTTCCCAGATTGACAGGTTACCTATACACAACAAATGGCGTCTTTCTATTTTGGAAGCCATGTCCCCAGATTTCTCGCGCTTTGCAAGTGTCAGGCCTGATAAATATGGCTTTCAGCCTGAACCATGTCACCGACCGATAGTCGCAACGCGCAAGTAGTCAGATCGTACGACAAGGAGATGGCGTCGTACCGGAGCCGGCCTGGGCCACGGGCTTTTACCGGTCACCACTTCTTGTTCACGGTTGTAGCTCAAGAATGCGTCACCGTCAATATGACTTTTCTCTTAAGCTACGTTCACACTAGCGTCGTACGACGCACGTCGCAATGCGACGTTGCGACGTACCGACGCATACTGTGCAAGCGCCGCACAACGGGGGCAGCGGATGCAGTTTTTCAATGCATCCGCTGCCCCATTCTGAGCTGCGGGGAGGAGGTGGCGAAGTTCCGGCCGTGCATGCGCGGTCGGAAATGGCGAACACGACGCACCAAAAAACGTTACATGCAACGTTTTTTGGTTTCGACGGTCCGACGCAACCGCCGCACAATGGTTGCGACGTGTGGCAAAGCGTCGCAATGCGTCGCTGATGTTAGTCTATGGAGAAAAAACGCATCCTGCAAGCAATTTTGCAGGATGCGTTTTTTCTCCAAAACGACGCACTGCGACTTGCGTCGTGCGACGCTAGTGTGAAAGTAGCCTTAGGTTGCAAAATTTAGTTTCCTAGAGAATCTAAGTTTCATCCTGTGACCTGTTACATCATGGGCCTTGCAGGACATGGACATCTATGGGGGCTTATTTTTTATACTTAAACCACTGTTCTAGCAGACAAAAAGGACAGGAGCGACCTATAGAGTATTATGTTGTTAAATGAGAATTTGATAACAGAGAGCAACAGCTTAAGTGCTCACTTTATTTTCTTTAATTAAAGGGGTTGGCCACCACTTTAGCGGCCCCAGAGCCCCGTGTAAACTAAAAACACTATATACTCACCTTGGCATTGTATCTGCATTATATTATGTCACATGAACGCTGCAGCCTATCACCTGGATGAAGTGTAAGCGCTGCAGCCCATCAGTAGCCACAGCTGTGCTCATGTAACATAATGAACGTTGGTAGACACAGCGCCGCTCCAGAAAAGAAGTACACAATGATTTTGTTTTGCATGGGTGCCTTTAAGAAGGGGTTGTCCTAGTAGTGAACAATCCCTTTAAAAGGGGAAGGTTTGTTACAGTAGTAACAATAGCTGCACAAATATTTTCTCCTGTCTTTTAAAACAATGTATGGGTGGATACAATGTATCAGTCTGAAGTCCAGAGTTCCAGAGATGCAAAGTTCTCGTTATGTTTCGACTTATTCGTGGGGAACAGCGATCCCTGGAATAAATCCCTGATCACAGTCGTCACTTGGAGCTTCTTGGGAGGGAGGTTGAGACAAAACCACGAAAGGATAGAGCATGCGGCATGCAAACCCTAAAAATATGCGATTCCTTAGGGTGGATCACAGGGGCTGTAACTTTACACCGCTGACAAATCAGCAGCAAATGTATTCTGTGTGGAGTTTTGTGCAGATTTCACTCTTAGTAATTTTGTGACTTTTTTTCCCCAAAGCAAATCAGCCTCAAAGATGTCTGGATTTTGCAGCAGATTTGCCAGTGATGTAAATTACAGCTCATGTGAATCCCCCCAGTATGGCATACGGACGGTGATAACCCGTGAGACGGCCCCTCTGATGGATCTGTGTGATTTGGACGTCACATTACAAAAACCCCAATCTATTTTCTGCACAGAAAAAGCTGCACAAACCATCACATGTAGCCACAGCCTAATAAACCATTACTGTCTCAAAATCATAAATGTTAAAATTGCAAAGTTCTGGGAAAAGCGAGCAACTTTGCATTTTGTTGATTAAATCTATTCTCCGTTTTCAAGAATGATCCAATTTTAAATATTATTTAGTGCTCATAACCTAGGTGACCGGCCGCATATGCAGTCCATCTCCCATGCAAGCTGTCGTCTGTGTAGCTGGCTGCATCGCTGGATCCCTCGATGCTGTAGAATCCAAGCTGCCTCTGTTGCCGCATCAGACAGCTGCAACCCTGCCACTGGTCCAAACTGTCAGTCATCATGAACATCAAGTTGTGTCGCCCAGCCTGGGCAGTGGGGTACTCTGTACCGGGTCCGGTCTCAAAGGGGAATGTCACAGTGGCTGCGACCCGGTCAGTGGCCCTGGGGCTCAGCGTTAAAGGGGAAAATGTTTGAGTCTGTTGTGACGCCACCTGTGGTGTTTGGTCAGTAGTGAGACCAACGCTTCGTTGAAGGGGTCCCCTGGAGGATGTTGTGGCAGCACGGGTGTTACACTTCATCCAGGTGAAGCGGGGTCCCCAGGGGTCCTAAGGTTTGTGGCCAAAATGATGGTATGTGCCAATGAATAAATGGAAGAGACAAGCTGTAAGTCTTTACCTGGTTTACTGTAGTTGGCAGGGTACCAGGCATGGATGATGGTGGTCCGGCCGGTTCAGAGGCAATGGAGGGTTCCCTTGTTCCAGTAGAGGTCCGTGAGCCTTTCCATCTTGCTGTATGTGAGGTCCCCCTGCTGCCTGAAGCTTCCTGCAGAGTCCTCTATTCCCCTTGTCCTGAGACGGGTACCTGCATGACGGGCAGCATGAGCTGTTTTACAGGGACTCTATCATGCCCCAGGCTCCTCAGGTGTGGTGTGGAAAATGCCTGTTTGATCTTATGCCCTCCGGTTCTGCCAAGTGTCATACAGTTCCACTAAGGCCTCGGGCTCCCGGTACCCAGCTACTGCGCTTTGAGGGTGCCTGGTCACAGTTCCTCTCTGAGCCCTCTTCCTCTCCTTTGCTCCTTCCCTTCCGGCTCCTCCACATCCAACCCTCCAGGTTGTTTCTCCTTTCCCAGAGGCTGCAGCTCCCTCGTGGCTGCCAGGCCTCTCACGTTTGCTCCAGACGTCCTTCCACTTCAGTCTCTGTCCAACTAGCCTAACTCCTCCTCCTCCAGGTTAGGATACATGTAGCCTGGGGAAGCTCCCCTGAATCCGGGTATTGAGCTCCCCCTCCTGGCCTGGATTCAGAATGTGTTGCATGTGTGTGCCTTACCTGGTGAAGAGAACTCCATTGCCTCCGAGCATGACATCACCTTCCCCAATGGAAAAGCAACATCACTGCAGCAACCGTTTATCTGGGGTGCTGCACACCTCTTTGCAAGCAGGAAGCTGAGAGGCTGGGGAGCAGTGCGCTCCTGAAGACCGGCATTGAGACAATCCCTTTAATATAAACCAGCAGTGTAGCCAAATATTTAAGTGCACATTCCCACTTAAAGGGAACCTGTCACCCCGTTTTTTGAGATTGAGCTATAAATACTGTTAAATAGGGCCTGCGCTGTGTGTTCCTATAGTGTATGTAGTGTACCCCGATTCCCTATGTATGCTGAGAAATAACTTACCAAAGTCGCCGTTTTCGCCTGTCAATCAGGCTGGTCAGGTCGGGAGGGCGTGGTGACATCGGTGGTTCTTCCTCAGCTTTACGTTGGTGGCGTAGTGGTGTAGTGGTGAAGACACAGCGCGCGATCTGCGCTGTAATCCCTTGCATCGGTGGGGGCGGCCATCTTCCTGGGGCCGCGCGTGCGCAGATCGAGTGCTCTGCTGCACGGGGCTTCAGGAAAATGGCCGCGGGATGCCGCGCGTGCGCATTAGAGATCGCGGCGGCCATTTTCCCAAAGCCGAGATGCAAACTCGGCTTTGGGAAAATGGCCGCCGCGATCTCTAATGCGCACGCGCGGCATCCCGCGGCCATTTTCCTGAAGCCCCGTGCAGCAGAGCACTCGATCTGCGCACGCGCGGCTCCAGGAAGATGGCCGCCCCCACCGATGCAAGGGATTACAGCGCAGATCGCGCGCTGTGTCTTCACCACTACACCACTACGCCACCAACGTAAAGCTGAGGAAGACCCACCGATGTCACCACGCCCTCCCGACCTGACCAGCCTGATTGACAGGCGAAAACGGCGACTTTGGTAAGTTATTTCTCAGCATACATAGGGAATCGGGGTACACTACATACACTATAGGAACACACAGCGCAGGCCCTATTTAACAGTATTTATAGCTCAATCTCAAAAAACGGGGGTGACAGGTTCCCTTTAATTATTTTCCATCTATCTCTGCCCTTCTTTGGTTCTATAAAGCCAGAGCTGTCAATCAAGAGAGTGGAGATAAAGAAAAAACAAGCAGGTGGGAAGGTGGGCTTAAAGATTTGGCCACGCCGAAGGTTCCCCGAGCACCTGTACTTTGTTTGAACAGTCATTCTGTGGTGACAGTTTCCCTTTAATTTCACTAAGTTTTAGTCTGTAACCTTCATTTTTTTATTTTATTTTCCCATTCCTGATTTGCATTTTGAAGCCCGATCCAAGTTGCAGATTTCTCTTGTGGGAGTGTCTCTCCCAGTAATACAGGCTGGATGAGAGCTCAGTCTGTGTCCAGGGTGCTGCTGTCTTCATTAGTTCATATCGGCACTGCTTCTAGTCTATTCTGCACTTATTTCCTCTGTGTGCTTTGCTCCTTAGGTCGGGTGCCCACGATCTGTAAATAGCAGCGCTTTGGACGCAGCGCATTTTCGCTGCGTTTTATCTGCATGTGTTCACTGAATAATATGGATTTACCACATTCAATACATTCTATTAATTTAATTTCTGTAGCGGAGACTAGCGTCTCTGTAAGAGAAATTGCCATGCCGTCTTGAAAGACATGCCGCATGTCAGTGTTCGTGGGTGAGCCGCGGGCGTCCGTGGGTGCATAGTGGAGATGGGATTTCTAGAAATCCCATCCACTATGCTGTTACATCTGGCCACTTCGGGTTTGACGCTGCATAAGTTCCTAGCGTCAAAACCGCAGCAATTCCTGATCGTGAGCACGTATAGCCTGTTTCTTGAGACTATACATGCTTTCTCCCCTCTCAACAGAGGGAAAATGAGTACAGATCTCTATAATTAACGATATGGAGTTGAAACAGTGGGGAGAGCCTTCAGAACCAGGAGCTCTGATGAATTTGTTACATTTTTGCAGAGCACTCAGCTAGATAAAGGAGTTACACTAATGGAGGTTATTTAGAAATTGTGATGGGTACTTAGTACTATCCCGCTACAGTTTCATGTTATTGGCAGCACATGTCCTGTTCACACCAGGTGAAGCGCCACTGATAACCTTTTTTGTATTTATTTGCTAGAATGTTTATACCTGTGAGCATTGAGGAACTGGCGGACCCCCACAGGACTGGTGCCCATGGAGGTGTCAGTACATAGACCACCAGCTAGATTCTGTCTCAGATTTTCTTACTGGAGAAGTATTGTATCTCTGTACACACAGTGGATTTTCTGCAACTGATTTGCATATGGAAAATCTGCTCCCTGTTACATTTCCAGCGAAGTCAATATGATTTCCATCTCATCAATACAGAGAAAATCGTCATAAGATACTGACCGCTGGTTGGAGTTGTTTCTGCAGATTTCACACTTTGCAGTGCGAGTCCGTGGCGTTTCCTCTAAGAAATCTACAACCATTACCGCCATGGATATTCCATTGTGAAAAATCCACAGTGTATCAGTCCTTTGTCAATGTGTTCTAAGGCCATATTCACACTGACTCACTGAGGTTTTTTTTTTTTTCTTCAAGCGTTCAAAAACCATGCGTTTTCAAGCAGAAACTGTTTCAGTAATCTTTCCTCTTTGGGGGGAGGCTTTAGAATAGTTTTTGTTTTTTACCATTTTTTTTTTACAGCCATTTGATTGAAAAATGCTTAATTTGGAGCAGATTCCTTCACGATCAACCATTTTCTTTCTTTTCACCAAGAATTTAACAAAACCTCTTCAAAGGGGGGGAAAAAGCTCCAAAAACTCCTCACATGAACAGCAAAGAAGATTTGCCTTAGAAATGAAGAAAAATAAATTTCCAAGAGTTTTTGTAAGCTGTTTTTGAGTATTTTTGGAGAGTTTTTCCTGAAAAACCTCAGTGTGAACATAACCTAAAGAGGAATTTTGATTTTAAGATCATTGTAAGTTTTTTTTTGCAAATTTTAGCACTTGGACGTCGGTAGCCTCACACTTCTTATTCCAACCCTTGACATTTATGACCGCTTCTTGTTCTTGCCCATATTCTACAGGAAAATACAAATCTCGATGGCTGCAAACCCTTTTCTGCTTATCCTGGGTATAGGACTTTGGTCTTTGGGAGAGTTTTTCCCATTAACAACATTTTTTTTGATAAGTGGAGTCCGACCATTGTGCTATAGTGCATGATATGCGCCCGTGGGGGTAGTCCTGTCCACATGTGACCATTGCTCTATTTTACCATTCATACTGGGAACACTGGACCCCAACTGGTCCTTCTAATATCACTCATCCCGGCCGATCTCTCTACTATTGATGGTCATCCAGCCGTCATGGAGGACGGACACATCCTTGTGTTATGGGAGTTGGTTGATTGTTTTACTAGAACTGATGGGAGGATTTACTAGAGTTATTGCTCCCGGGATTATGGCCACCAGGGATTTTCTGCAGCACGGGTCCCATCCTTGTGACTCTAGGAACTGTAATGATGATCGACAGTGAAATAAGTCATAATCGGATGATCGTTCAGGTTTCTTCGGCCTCCCCTGGAGAAGGTACTAAGCCGTGTCGGTGCTTCAGCGCTTGCTCCTCGCCGCTCACCTCGACTTGTGTATTAAAATAGACCGGCACATGTCTGATCCCATCTGCAAGATAATCTGCCTCCTTCCAGGAGGGCTGGAGAATGGCTGCGTCATTGTTTTCAGTCTTGTGATGTCCAGGTTAGGAAGCCATATTCTCATACTTCCTATTAATATATGGGGTCCTCTGTTTGGGATCTCCTCTCTTGGCCTTTTTCGGAGAACGGTTGTATAGAGTTTTTCTCGCTCTGGAGGACCCGACCTGTCCTGTATTACACAAAGTCATTGATTAGATTAGGCAATGTGTAATGCTTCACTTTCCCTGTGGGGGCACTGCAGGAAAACTGAACACTTACAGGCAGGGTTCCTAACAGATTACAAGTGATTGCTGAGGGTCATAGGAGGAGGACACTTTTTGATGATTTTATTGGTGAAGGACCCATCTAACAAGTCAGCCCACTGCTGTCTGCTTGCCCCCCAGGCCAAAGTTTGCCAGCCAGCCCCTGTCAGTTATCCAATAATAAATTATGTGGAATTGCAGAATAACAATTGTCAAGACTTTTTGTAGATGTCAAATGCCAAACAGAAAAATGCTATGACTTATTCTGCCACTTCCGTTCCCCCCCAAGTTGCAGACATGCACTGCCAACCCCTCTCGCCCAACTGTTCATGGTGCTTTGCATACCTCCTAGATGTTTTTTTTTTTTTTTTAATATGTGTAGGAAGGACATAAAATGGCCTCGGAATGGGGAATCAAGTCCTGTGATGTCCAGTGTGAGTATGCTTTCTGGGTGACTTCCTTATGACATAATGGGGAACAATATACAAAGTGTTTGGCTTTAGGAGACCGCCCCTTTAAGGCCATAAACTGTAACAAAGCCTAGTGATACAGGGATCAGAGGGAAGGATGAGGAAATCATGTTTTGTTTTGTTTTTTTTTCTATTTCTTTATGGCTTTTGGAGAGAATTGGCTTCATTGTTTAGCTGCAGTTCTAGCCTTGAATAATATGATCCATCTCGGGAGTCTGGGTCTGTTCCTATGATGGTTCTTGAGGACGGCCGCGCTGACTTGTTGGGCGGCTGCAGCAGTAGATCTTCACCTTAGTCATTGATTATTATGCAAATATGTCTAATTATCTGTGTTATCTGTCACAATTCTAGTTACACCTGTGAATCGGTTTATGTATTTCCCACGTTGCATCATTTGGATTATTGAGCAATATTTCTTTAACCCCTGAATTGAATCAGCTGTTTCTTCCGAGACCCCCATACACAGGAACAGTCAGCTCTGCTCAGAGCCCCTGTGTTGTGTATGAGAGAGACACTGTCGGGCTCCTCTGGCGGGAGCTTATCTCCCAGAGAGCAAAAGTATCGGCTGGATCCTTCTCTACCCCGACAGTGGATGTGAGGTGGGTGGGAGGCCCCTATACACTGCTGAATCCTTGTCTCCCCGATAGATAATGTGGGGAGGTTGGAAGACCCCTATACACTGTTAAAACCTTCTCCCCCCGCCATTCCCGACAGATGATGCGGGGTGTGTGAGAGGGGAGGGCCCCATACATTGCTGAATCCTTCTCTCCCCCGACAGATGATATGCGGTGGGTGGGAGGCCCCTATACACTGCTAAATCCTCTTCCCCGACAGATGATACGCGGTGGGTGGGAGGCCCCTATACACTGCTAAATCCTTCTATCCCCCAACAGAAGATGTGAGGTGGGTGGGAGGCCCCTATACACTGCTAAATCCTTCTATCCCCCAACAGAAGATGTGAGGTGGGTGGGAGGCTGGGTGGGAGGCCCCTATACACTGCTAAATCCTTCTCTTCCCCGACAGATGATACGTAGTGGATGGGAGGCCCCTATACACTGCTAAATCCTTCTCTCCACCGACAGAAGATGTGAGGTGGGTGGGAGGCCCCTATACACTGCTAAATCCTTCTATCCCCTGACAGAGGATGTGGGGTGTGTGATAGGGGAGGCCCCCATACACTGCTAAAGCCTTCTCTCCCCCGACAGATGATGTGTGGTGGGTGGGAGGCCCCTATACACTGCTGAATCCTTCTCTCCCCTGACAGATGATTTGGGGTGGGAAGCCCCTATACCCTGCTTAATCCTTCTTTCCCTGACAGATGATGTGGGGTGGGTGGGAGGCCCCCATTCACTGCTTAATCCTTCTATCCCCTGACAGATAATGTGGTGTATGTGAGAGGCCCCTTTAAACTGCTAAATCCTTCTCTCCCCTGACAGATGATGTGTGGTGGGTGGGAGGCCCCCATACACTGCTTAATCCTTCTCTCCCCAACAGATGATGTGTTGCCCCCATTCACTGCTTAATCCTTCTATCCCCTGACAGGTGATGTGGGATGGGTGGGAGGCCACTATGCACTGCTTAATTCTTCTCTTTGACAGATGATATGAGGTGGGTAGGAGGCCCCTATACACTGCTGAATCCTTCTCTCCCTGACAGATGATGTGGGGTGGCTGGGGTTCACCTATACACTGCTGAATCCTTCTCTCCCCCGACAGATGATGGGAGGTGGGTGGGAGGCCCCCCATACACTGCCGGATGATCCCTGCGGATTCTGCTGACTTTAGTCTGTGTATGGTGGTATTCTACTTGTGTAACAATTTTGCTTGGGTCACCCTCCTATCCACTCCATTAAACCCCACCACGAACTAGAAAAAAAATTGCCCCAGGGTCCGGTCTCTTCTATGTGACTGGATCAATGGTGTGTGTGTAATCACTGGCCCATTTACTGCATATGGGAGCTGTGGTCACAAAAACACCACATATGTCCTTTGTGGGATGACGCCTTTGGGTCACTTATTTTCCTAACTGATCTAAAAAGTCATCTGTTTGATTAATAAATCCCCTACAGGGGGATTATTATTATTATTATTATTTTTTTTTTTTTTGAACAGCGCCACCCTTGACTATGGGCATTGTCTGGTATTGCAGCTCAGCCCACTCCATTTTAAAAGGAAGATTGGCAACTCTTACTCACACGCCAGTGACAAGAGCAGAGGGTCAGTTGAGAAAAATCACAGATGGTAAAAATGTTTTCGATTGGAGTTGGCGTTTTGTACGGCTGCGGCACATCCCCGTGTCCTTTGTACGTCATCATTGTATTACCGGCTGGAGAGGAGGTTCCGGGTCTTTAACATTTCATGAATTGTCTGTAATATGTAGTGTCGTTGTAGCTGGTAAGCCGCGCTCCTACGACATTGACGGGTCCATTGTACGACGCGCTGCCCACTGCTGCCAGTGACGGCTGCGGCCATAAATCGGCCTTTGTCACTGGGGTTCTCGCACTATTCGTTATTATGAGGCCGTGTGGGTTTTATCAGCGTATTCTGCTGTTCATGGACTGGGAAGAAGGTCCTGCCATTTCATACAAGGAATAGATGATAGGAGGATGTGGGACCGCGGTTATTGTGCGACAATGTAAGGGGGAAAACTCTTACATCAATGATAATTGCGTCCCTGACAAATTCTGCTTGTAACCCCACGTACGTTATGATTTTGGGGGCAGCGACTTGGCCCGAGCGTCAGGTAACTGCATCTGGAGAGATACTTTTATAGCACCACATGTACCCTAGACAGGGTCTAACATTAACTGCTGGGCTTTCTAGGCAGCTGCTGTGATCTGAGGTCACTGAAGGGAGGAGGAGGAGGAGGTGAGCTGTGACATCACCTATTGTGAATGGTGGATCCTGTGTTATCTACTGTATATAGAGGTGATATCAGTCATTGTACAGGAGGAGGAGGAGGTGAGCTGTGATATCACCTATTGTGAATGGTGGATCCTGTGTTATCTACTGGATATAGAGGTGTTGTCAGTCATTGTACAGGAGGAGGAGGTGAGCTGTGACATCACCTATTGTGAATAGTGGATCCTGTGTTATCTACTGTATATAGAGGTGTTATCAGTCATTATACAGGAGGAGGAGGTGAGCTGTGACGTCACCTATTGTGAATGGTGGATCCTGTGTTATCTACTGTATATAGAGGTGTTATCAGTCATTATACAGGAGGAGGAGGTGAGCTGTGACATCATCTATTGTGAATGATGGTTCCTGTGTTATCTACTGTATATAGAGGTGTTATCAGTCATTGTACGGGAGGAGGTGAGCTGTGACATCACCTATTGTGAATGGTGGATCCTGTGTTATCTACTGTATATAGAGGTGTTATCAGTCATTGTACAGGAGGAGGAGGTGAGCTGTGACATCATCTATTGTGAATGATGGTTCCTGTGTTATCTACTGTATATAGAGGTGTTATCAGTCATTGTACGGGAGGAGGTGAGCTGTGACATCACCTATTGTGAATGGTGGATCCTGTGTTATCTACTGTATATAGAGGTGTTATCAGTCATTGTACAGGAGGAGGAGGTGAGCTGTGACATCATCTATTGTGAATGATGGTTCCTGTGTTATCTACTGTATATAGAGGTGTTATCAGTCATTGTACAGGAGGAGGAGGTGAGCTGTGACATCATCTATTGTGAATGATGGTTCCTGTGTTATCTACTGTATATAGAGGTGTTATCAGTCATTGTACGGGAGGAGGTGAGCTGTGACATCACCTATTGTGAATGGTGGATCCTGTGTTATCTACTGTATATAGAGGTGTTATCAGTCATTGTACAGGAGGAGAAGGTGAGCTGTGACATCACCTATTATAAATCGTGGATCCTGTGTTATTTACTATAATGGGGTTACTTTCCTTTGTAATCATGACTGTGATGATAGTGAGACTGCTGAACAGTCTTATGTACAGAACAAGAAGTGAGTTTAATATTAGACTTAGTGGCCAGGGTGAAAATTGCAAGATTTTAGTGTAATTTTCAGTGTAGATAATGATATAGAAAATAAATATATATTTAAAAAAACAATTCATATAAAATTTTGATTTAGACAATGGGTCTTTTTCTGATGACACATTCCCCTCTGAGGTATTTGCACATTATGTCTTTTAGATGTGTGTGTGAACCCGGCCAAGGCTTTTCTGTATTTTGCCATGTACAATATATTTTTTTTTACGCTTTTCCGGTCATTTCCTGATCTCTTTTTGTGACGTCTTTAGCCGCCAACATGTTTCGTTTTTTTTTTCACTTGTACTATATAAACTACTTGGCTGCTTTTGTAGAGTTGTCCGGTCACTTTGTAACCGATTTGCGTCTTTGGAAACTGAAAACCTTTAAAAGAAGTTCCTGAACCTGAAGCTGTGCACAGGGAGCGAGCGGTTTTCGCATATTCATTATTTGTATTTGTTTAGTGCTTCTCGCATGGTTTCCATTGCGTTCTCACCTGAATACGACGCTGCGTGTGCACTCACCTTTATACTTGGATTAGTTGTGAGGCTCGCAAATGGGCACAAGCCATTCCGGAATATTGGACCTATTAATCCTGGCACTTGATTTAACCCCATAGATCTCAGACTAATTATGGGTTTAATAGGGATTATGGGGGATGGCCATTTATGCAGTTTACTGTCTATGAGCTTAGCGCACACACGGACTGCGTCGCCCATTCCAGGCTGAAGCAATTTTGTTAATTTGCGTCACGATTGTAATAAATTTATTAATCATCATATAAACATCCGTTAATTACCAAGTCACTGCTTATTTCAGGAGCGTAATCCTAATATTTGTGGCAGGGCTGTAATACTTCGGCTGATCGCTGGCTCCATATGAGTACGTTTTTCTTTGTATCCTCGTGTTTTCCTCGGGAACATCTGTTACTCTGCAGATTTCTCCCAAACCGCCGTCCTTTGTAATGTCACGTGATGTAGTAGACAAAGTAACCCTTTAAGTCTTTTGTTAAAGGGCAACTCCATTCCAAAAATGTAAATCCCTGCACAGATACATATCCCCACCCATAGGGGGCAGTATATAGTAGTTAGTGTTGGTGTATCCTTGGCTTTGTCAGTGCAGAAGGTAATTGATCAGAAAAGTGACAATCGCTTCTCTGATCCTAGAATACGTTCTCGGTAGTTGTCACTTCCAATCCTTTCATAGTGGATTACCCAGCAGGGGGCAGTAGGGAGCACAGAAGAAAGCGACATTTGGGGCAAAAAGACGCTGAAATCTTTGTTCTTTTCTGTTTCTTAAAGCAGATATATTATTTTGTTTGCTTATTTGCTTCCTAAATGCAAGTTGAGCAACTTTCTAATTGGTCTTCATTAAAAATGTTCTAAAAAATTGCTGATGCAAAGTCTAGCTGAGTAACATGCAAAAAATGTTACAAATCTCAGAGTTCCTGCTCAGTTCCCAATCCCTTCTCTCAGTGTTAGAGAACGCAGCCAGGAAGGTGTCGTACACAAATCCGCAGTGGAAAGGGGAGAAAGCATCTAGAGAAGGGTAGAAAAAAAACTGGCTATTGAATAGGAGAGGTAATTGCAGGATAGAAGCTGTGCCGATATGTCAGCTGCTGAAGACCTCAGAATCCTGGCTACACACAGACCTCACATCCAACCTATATTACTGGGAGTGACGCTCTAAGGCCTCAGTCAGCTGGCCATTTAAATCTGGACTGGCTGCAGCTCTCCTGACCCAAGTGTGATGGCTGCATAGAAATATTACTATTAATTATTATTATTATTATTATTGTTATTTATTTATATAGCCTCATTGATTCCATGGTGCTGTACATGAGAAGGGGTTACATCAAAATACAGATATCACTTAAAATAAACAATCTAACAATGACAGAATAATACAGAGGGACGAGGACCCTGCCCTTGCGGGCTGACATTCTACAGGATTATGGGGTAGGAAACAGTAGCTGTCACTCTCTGGACAGGAGAGCCGCCAGCCAGTCCATGGAGTGCAGTTGCGTTTTCTTTAATGTATTTACTTTTTTTATTTGATGCTTTTTTTTAGTTACAGTTTAAATCTGCTTTTAATTCATTTTTTTTTAGTACAGAAAAGCATTAATTTTGCACTTAAAAACACAACTGCATTTTACATTAGTTTTTTTCCTTGCTCCTCGTAGCAGCTAATTAAAAAAATACAACAAAAAATACACAATGGCGTCTTTCAATGCGCAGTGGGCTGGATATTTCGCACCATTGCTTCCACTTTGCTTGGACAGTTAAACGCAGCAGATTTTCTGTAAAAGAAAAAAAATGAAAAAACAAAATCCAGCTCACCATACCGACTTTCCCAAGTGCTCGGAGCACGGAACCGCTGTGTCAGGGCGTGGACGAACAGGAAAGAGAAGGAGATCCAGCTCAACGAAATAGTGAAAAATCCATAATTTATTTCACTTAAAATATAGTGAAAGGACAAAACATCAGCATACAAAAAAATTAAAACCAAGGTCAACGCGTTTCCGGTGACTAAGCACCCTTAATCAAGAAAAAAAATGCAGAATTTACTCTTTGTAGGAACATCTAATCCTTCTAGAACCTTTAAAATGTAGTGACGATGGATCTGTGTAATGTCTCCGGTTTGCCACGGTATATGGCAGTAATCTGGTTATCTACACGGCTACCGTTCTATTGTTATCAGTCAGTCTCTGAGATAGTCAGCTTTATGGTCTGGCAATCGACTATCTGACATGAGCGTTTGAAAATTATATTTATATTGTTTTTTTTTTTTTTCTTTATTTTTTAATAAAAAAATGTAGATATTTTTATTTTTTTTAATTTTTATGAATTAGGGTAATACCTCATATATCATAAATTATATACGATAGCAGGAAGACAATGTTGTGCCTCTGCACATACCAACTATGTAGATTTCTACCATCATTCACCTAAAGGTTCAACCATGAGTGGGGAATCATTTGTGGTCAAAAGCTGAGTATTTTCATTACAGAAAAATCTACCGATGAACGCTAAGGCTATGTTCACACTTTGCGGATTCCACTGCGGATTTTTCCGCAGCAGAATTCCAAAATCTGCAGTGAAAACCTGTCGCGGTTTATACTGCGGATTTATCGCGGTTTTCACTGCGGTTTCTTATGCGGATTTTCATCTGCAGTTTCCTATTGGAGCAGGTGAAAATCCGCAGAAAAGAAGTGACATGCTGCGGAATGTTATCCGCAGCGTTTCCGCGCGGATTTTTCCGCAGCATGTGCACAGCGTTTTTTGTTTCCCATAGGTTTACATTGTACTGTAAACTCATGGGAAATTGCTGCAGATCCGCAGCGGTCAAATCCGCTGCGGATCCGCAGCAAAATCCGCAAAGTGTGAACATAGCCTAAAAGGAAACTCGGAGGCCACGAATCCTGAAGACCGATGCTTTGCACACGAGTCTTGATGGTTTGTTGACCACACTCGGCTAAGCTTCGCCAAACTTTTGCAAAAGTTGGAGGAACTTTTCAAGCTTGGCGTAAAACGAGTTTTTGTTTCCAAAAATGTTACAATATTTCAAGCAGAGAACTGGCAAAGGCGTCTTGATTAATGGAGGCCAACGTATCTGATTACTCTGCTCCTGTACCGTATCTACCCCGTCCATTGTAGATGGGATCCGGAGTTGCCTCATATCGAATTATCTCATTCTTTGTTTGCTGATTTCACGGTGGTTCCAAGGGCACAAAAGCCCCAAAATGTCCCTCCGTCCTTGATTACGGTATATTGACGTGATACATCACACAGTAGTGGTTTAGAGGTGAGCAATAAGTCTTGCAATATCCCTGGAGGGCTGGAGTGGCTTTGGATTCGTTTCCACGGGTCCGATAATTTTTCTTCCCCCCCCCCCCCCCCCCTATTGAGCTACAAAAATATTAAAAGTTAAGGCTGCTAAAAAGAGGCAAAACTAAAAAAACTGTCCTGGAGATGAGGTTTTTTTAATGTGTTGGTCATTAAAGGGTTAAGCGGGGTCTGTCGCTTGCCATAAATGTATAGTTTTATTATCCGGTGTAAATGCCGCTCTTCTCCTGAATCCGGCGTTGTTTTCCTTTTCTTCCTGGGCCTCTCCTTTCCTGAGATATGGCCCCTTTTTCTCTGTGTATAAATCTAGTCTTGTTGGTCAAGTGGGCGTGGAGGACCACTCCCAGTTGTTTAATAAGATCGGATTTACGTACAAGCAAGAAGGGGCCGTATCTCAGGAACGCAGAGTCACAGAAACAAAAGGAAAACAATGCCGGGTTCAGGATTATTAGGTCTCTTCCGTTGTTTAGATAGGTACAGAGCTCCACCATAAAGGCAGCCATGACTGTCACTGCAATACCAGGCAGCGCCACAACTGCAGGGGTGGCGCTGTACCTGTTTAGCTGTATTCTGTGTAGATGTTGCACGTACGACCTGATCTCTATGCTGCAGATGACAAACTGTAAAACCGTGTGAGGGATTCTGTAAAGCCGATTCCTGTGAATACAATGTAAGGGCGACGTGAAATCTGATTGTGGATTTCCAGTTGTGGCTTTTTACACAGGATATAATTACTTATTGTTGGCTGCTGTATAGCACATCTAGGATCAGTGACGCCAGCTCTTCACTCCGTACAGACCCGGCCTGCTGACTTGTCACTGTCCTCCATGCTTTACACTGCAGCCCAGCTGGTCTCACCTGGAGGCTCTTACAGGTAAAATCTGATTTTTGATACAGAATTGACTATTAAATGCCAGGAATATCAGCTTTGTAGGCAAGTGTCCCACATAGACGAAGAAAAATCCCGCCTCAGTAAGAGGGATCTGCTGCAGCTAGACGCCATAGATCTGCTGGATCTTCTTCTTCACCTCCAATTTTGTCAGAATGAAAGTTTACTTGGCAGCAATATAAGGTCACAGTGGGGACATGTATAGATCTTTGCATGCACTTCCTCCAAATGTATCACTGTCTCTGCTGCAGCCCTCAAAATCTAAAAGGGAACCTGTCACTATGTACACGGAGTCCGAACTACGGCCGGCGCGGTATAGAGGAGAAACTGAGCAGAATAAAGATCCTGTAAAACTTGCATTTTATTCATTGCATGTATAGGAGTCCAGTGGGCGGTCCTACTAGTGATTGACAGCTATCTCTGCATGCACCTACAGGGAAGACTGTCAATCACTGACTGGGACCGCCCACTGGACTCCTCTGCATACAAATACCAGAGATTCAGTGAATAAAATGCAAGTTTTACTGAAACTTTTCCCACAATAATGACTATCTGCTCCTTCTTCTCTGTAACCTCCTGTCTGCAGATCAAATAATAGGTTCCCTTAAAGCCAACATCATTCTTAAGCCAATTGCTATCTCTCCCTGCAAGTGATCATTGCCAAAATCCCTGGTGGCCGGGGGCAGTAAAGAAGTCAATGTTGGCATTAACCCTGGTGGCCTAGTGTGGTAACTTTAAGCTGGTGTGCAGGGAATGTCACACCGAAGAAGCCTGAATACGCGAAACGCGCGTCGGGGCTCCAGTTACATGAGGTACTGATCCTCTGAATCCCCCCCTTCCCACACACACGGGTAAGAACTTTCTGCGTCCTGTATTGGCACTGTATAGTTTGGTAAGACAGCAACATTTGCTTGCAGACATATTGTATGCCAACCATTCTATAGGTAGACACTCCTTATTGATTGTTATTGACTCTGAGTAGAGTGTCATTAATGAAATGATTTATATTATGTGCCCTTGCTGGCCGCATTGAGGGAATCCGATGGAGACGCCTGTAACTGTTTTTCCTCCCCTCTTTCTCACTTGACCATATATTGTATATTAATGTGGTTATTGTATTTATATTTGTGAGTGAGTTATTAATAACATTTATATTTTTTTATATACTACAGTCATGGCCAAAAGTATTGACACCCCTGCAATTCTGTCAGATAATACTCAGTTTCTTCCTGAAAATGATTGCAAACACAAATTACCGTATATACTCGAGTATAAGCCGACCCGAGTATAAGCCGACCCCCTAATTTTGCCACAAAAAACTGGGAAAACTTATTGACTCGAGTATAAGTCTAGGGTGGAAAATGCAGCAGCTACCGGTAAATGTCAAAAATAAAAATAGGTACCAATAAAAGTAAAATTAATTGAGACATCAGTAGGTTAAGTGTTTTTGAATATCCATATTGAATCAGAAGCCTCATATAATGCTCCATACAGTTCATGATGGGCCCATAAGATGCTCTATATAAAAATGTGCCCCATATAATGCTCCATACAGTTCACTATTGCCCCATAGATGCTCCATATAAAGCTGTGCCCCATATACAATGCTCTGCACCGTTCATTTTTGTCCCATAGCTGTGCCATATAGTGCTCTGCACCGTTCATTATTGCCCCATAGCTGTGCCATATAGTGCTCTGCACCGTTCATTATTGCCCCATAGCTGTGCCATATAGTGCTCTGCACCGTTCATTTTTGTCCCATAGCTGTGCCATATAGTGCTCTGCACCGTTCATTATTGCCCCATAGCTGTGCCATATAGTGCTCTGCACCGTTCATTTTTGTCCCATAGCTGTGCCATATAGTGCTCTGCACCGTTCATTATAGCCCCATAGCTGTGCCATATAGTGATCTGCACCGTTCATTATTGCCCCATTGATGTACCATAGAAAGCTGTGCCATTGCTGTTGCTGCAATAAAATAAAAAAATGCCATACTCCTCTTTCTTGCTTGCAGCTCTCGGCGTCCGGTCCCGGCGTCTCTCCGCACTGACTGATCAGGCAGAGGGCGGCGCGCACACTATATGCGTCATCACGCCCTCTGACCTGCACAGTCAGAGCGGAGAGACGCCGGGAAGATGGAGCGGCGCCGGGAAGATGGAGCGACGCCCGGCGTGTGGAACGTGGACAGGTGAATATGTAATACTTACCTGCTCCCGGCGTCCCGCTCCTCCCCCCGTACAGCTGGTCTTCGGTGCCACATCCTCTTCCTCTATCAGCGGTCACCGTTACCGCTGATTAGAGAAATGAATATGCGGCTCCACCCCTATGGGAGTGGAGTCCATATTCATTTTTCTAATGAGCGGTCCCACGTGACTGCTGAAGAGGGGAAGAGCTGCAGCACCCGAAGCCAGGATCGCCGGGACTAGGTAAGTATGCCTCAGCGCCCTCTCCCCCTCACCCGCTGACCCTGCCACTCACCGTGACTCGAGTATAAGCCGAGAGGGGCACTTTCAGCCCAAAAATTTGGGCTGAAAATCTCGGCTTATACTCGAGTATATACGGTATTTGTTAGTATTATCTTCATTTAATTTGTCTTAAATGAAAAAACACAAAAAGAATTGTCCTAAAGCCAAATTGGATATAATTCCACACCAAACATAAAAAAGGGAGTGGACAAAAGTATTGCAACTGTTCGAAAAATCATGTGATGCTTCTGTAATTTGTGTAATTAACAGCACCTGTAACTTACCTGTGGCACCTAACAGGTGTTGGCAATAACTAAATCACACTTGCAGCCAGTTGACATGGATTAAAGTTGTCTCAACCTCTGTCCTGTGTCCTGGTGTGTACCACATTGAGCATGGAGAAAAGAAAGAAGACCAAAGAACTGTCTGAGGACTTGAGTAACCAAATTGTGAGGAAGCATGAGCAATCTCAAGGCTACAAGTCCATCTCCAAAGACCTGAATGTTCCTGTGTCTACCGTGCGCAGTGTCATCAAGAAGTGTAAAGCCCATGGCACTGTGGCCAACCTCCCTAGATGTGGATGGAAAAGAAAAATTGACAAGAGATTTCAACGCAAGATTGTGCGGATGTTGGATAAAGAACCTCGACTAACATCCAAACAAGTTCAAGCTGCCCTGCAGTCCGAGGGTACAACAGTGTCAACCCGTACTGTCCGTCGGCATCTGAATGAAAAGGGGCTGTATGGTAAGAGACCCAGGAAGACCCCACTTCTTACCTCGAGACATAAAAAAGCCAGGCTGGAGTTTGCCAAAACTTACCTGAAAAAGCCTAAAACGTTTTGGAAGAATGTTCTCTGGTCAGATGAGACAAAAGTAGAGCTTTTTGGGCAAAGGCATCAACATAGAGTTTACAGGAGAAAAAAAGAGGCATTCAAAGAAAAGAACACGGTCCCTACAGTCAAACATGGCGGAGGTTCCCTGATGTTTTGGGGTTGCTTTGCTGCCTCTAGCACTGGGCTGCTTGACCGTGTGCATGGCATTATGAAGTCTGAAGACTACCAACAAATTTTGCAGCATAATGTAGGGCCCAGTGTGAGAAAGCTGGGTCTCCCTCAGAGGTCATGGGTCTTCCAGCAGGACAATGACCCAAAACACACTTCAAAAAGCACTAGAAAATGGTTTGAGAGAAAGCACTGGAGACTTCTAAGGTGGCCAGCAATGAGTCCAGACCTGAATCCCATAGAACACCTGTGGAGAGATCTAAAAATGGCAGTCTGGAGAAGGCACCCTTCAAATATCAGGGACCTGGAGCAGTTTGCCAAAGAAGAATGGTCTAAAATTCCAGCAGAGCATTGTAAGAAACTCATTGATGGTTACCGGAAGCGGTTGGTCGCAGTTATTTTGGCTAAAGGTTGTGCAACCAAGTATTAGGCTGAGGGTGCCAATACTTTTGTCTGGCCCATTTTTGGAGTTTTGTGTGAAATGATCAATGTTTTGCTTTTTGCTTCATTCTCTTTTGTGTTTTTTCATTTAAGACAAATTAAATGAAGATAATAATACCAAAGAATTAGTGTTTGCAATCATTTTCAGGAAGAAACGGAGTATTATCTGACAGAATTGCAGGGGTGTCAATACTTTTGGCCATGACTGTAGTCTCACCATAGTTTGAGAGCAGTTTTGCTCCATTGTTCTTTGTAGGATTAATATTAACAAAATGCAAAATCTGTGGCCAGGGGGTCCCGCGCTGTGCCTGCGCCAGGGGGTCCCGCGCTGTGCCTGCGCCAGGGGGTCCCGCGCTGTGCCTGCGCCAGGGGGTCCCGCGCTGTGCCTACGTCAGGGGGTCCCGCGCTGTGCCTACGTCAGGGGGTCCCGCGCTGTGCCTACGTCAGGGGGTCCCGCGTGGTGCATGCTCCAGGGGGTCCCATGCTGTGCCTATGTCAGGGGGTCCCGCGCGGTGCCAGCGCCATTTCTACAATGGGCTTTTGGGGGCTCTCAGGGCCTCAGTGTGACTGTTTCCCCTGCTTCTTCTGTAGCTCGGGTTTTTCCAAAGTGATATATCCCCTGTGCCACGCCGATGGGCATCTTGGCATCATTCTCATTGGTAGAAGGAGAAGCGTCGTGATCTGTATAGAAACGAGGGCTGAATCCATTATTATTCTCCGCGTACCTGAAGATAAATGATGTGAGGGTCTGCCTGTGCCAAGGACAATTTATACCCTTTCCCTGCCTATTTGGCCCTGGATCCCGGCCGTGGCATGCGGGGCAGGCCGGGCCGTCTGTGTAACAGATCTGATGGCGGGTGATCGTACATCACATGTGCCAATAATAGGGGCCCGGTTCACCTGCCAGGATTCCCGGGCCAAGTACACACTGTGCATTGTGCCCACGAGATGGTTCGAGCGCGAGAATGAATCCGCCGGCATCAGCAGGAAGAGCTGCTATAGTATTGGGCTGGCAGTGCCATCCACTCCTGTGCTTTGTGTACAGGCGTCACATGAAGACAAACCTTTTTAGCATCCCTGGCATTCCTGAACAATACCGGTCCCATGACCGGCCGGCAGGACTTGCTGACTGATGATAACACTTACGCTCCACCTTACTCATCCCCAGTACAAAGCTGGGCAGCATTAGAGCTGTGTACCGGCGGCTGCCACGCTGGCGGGCACATTTTATTAAGGGACGTGTGGACAGTAAAGACACAACACAGCGCTGACTATCAACGAAGGATCGAATAATAAATCATATTTCACTTTTGCTGCTGGTTTGGGTTAATCGAAAAAGTTTCTGCAACTTTCTATTGCACGTTTGTATTTCAGTTCCTCGGAGTTTTTAAGATCTCTGCTTGCTGTCAAAAAGGATAAACCAGGCAGAAAATCCAACCAGAATCACAGATGCAATTTCTGTATTGACATCCAGTCTCTAGGATGTTTTACCTGCACTGACACATTGTAACAAACTAGATCAGAACAAGGAAGAGAATCGGCCTTTTGGTGTATTCGGCACCTACAGGAAATTACTTGGCTTATGTCTGCAGTTAGGAAGTATTGGATAAAGTCAGATTTTCAGCCTCTGGATATAAATTACAGGGTTGGCCACTAGTTTTTTTTAATTGTTGGCCTGTCCTTGGGGCAGGTGCTGATAATGTAATTTTCAGTCCAATGTTAGCCTATGGGGTTGCGCACATGTCCACTGCATGCCCAAGTTTGATCTGCTATTGGGATTGCAAATAATAGAATGTTAAGTTGGAAGGGACCTCAAGGGTCATCGTGTCCGACCCCCTGCTCAATGCAATATTCACCAAACCGTCTCAGACAGATGTCTGTCCAGCTTCTGTGTGAAGACTTCCATTGAAGGAGAACTCACCACCTCTCGGGGCCGCCTGTCCCACTCATTGATCACCCTCACTGTCAAAGTTTTTTTCTAATATCTAATCCGTATCTTCTCTCTTTCAGTTTCATTCCCTTGCTTCTAGTCTTTCCTTGTGCAAATGAGAATAATGATGATCCCTCTACACTGTGAAAGCCCTTCAGATATTTGTAGACAGCTATGAAGTCTCCTCTTAGCCTTTTTTTTGCAAGCTAAACATCCTTTAGCCGATCCCTGTAGAACATACTTTGCAGTCCGCTCACCATCCTGGTCGCTCTTCTCTGAACTTGCTCCAGGTTTTCAATGTCTTTTTTACAACATGATGCCCAGAACTAGACACAGTATTCCAGATGAGGCCTGACCAAGCAGGAATAGAGGGGGGTAATTACTTCACGTCATCTAGACTCTGTGCTTGTTTTAATACATCCCAGAATGGTTTGCCTTTTTTGCTGCTGCATCACACTGTTGATTCATGTGCAGTCTGTAATCTATTAGTATACCTAAGTCTTTTTCACATGTGCTGTTGCTTAGTTCTTTTTCTCCCATTCTGTTGATGTAATTTTCGTGGAAAACATCGGACTGCACTCAGATGACATGTAAGTGCAGTTTGATTTTCACAAACTGACAGAAGATGGAGAAATCTATTTTTTTTTTCCCATCTTCTCCACAACTGAGAGAATCGGATCATTCTGTGACCACACTCAATCAGATTTGGATGAATATCTTTTGCATAATTTTCTCAGGTGAGCGCATCTACGGCCATCTACACCTGCCCTTAGGATAGGCCATCGACATTTGATCTGTTGAGGGTCAGACACTCGCCAACCCGCTCTGATCAGCTGTTACCAGCAACTCCATTATTTCTATAATGACTGCGACTGGGTATTGTAGATCTGTCCCCAAATCATGTGATGCCACCCACCTATAGAAATGACGGAGCTGCTGTGTTCTGATAGCATTAGAGAACTTCGGCAGCAAGTAACTGCTGATCAGCAAGGGGGCCGGATGTCTCTCCCCTCACCCCACTGATAAGATATTGATGCCCATCACTAAATAAAAAGTAGTGGTCAACCCCTTTAAGAAAGTTTAAGTAACGGCAAGTAAGGATCTAGAAAACGCTGAGAACTTAAAATACAAGCTATTATAAAGTTTAAAGGGGTATCTGACCCCCACAGATAACCTATCCTAATATCAAATGGCTGGAGGACCCCTTTAAGTTTAATTTACATAAAACTTCTTAATATACTCTGCTTACATTCCATTTTTACTCCTGAGAGTTTTGCTGCAGTTTTGTCCAGTCTGGACAATACCCTGCGAACAAATAAGTATATGGAGGGTTTATTTATTTATACTTGGGCTGATACATTTTGTAGCAAACAATCTGGGCAGGAATGAGATTGTGCTACTGCTGGATTTATCTTACAGAGGTTGTTCTAGGCTGGAAACTTTGTAGCAAACTGCATCTGTGAGAGCAAGAGGCTTCATTGGGGGCTTCAGCTTTGTTTTCCTTCCTAATAGAACACCGTGATCTTGAAAATGTCAAGAAATTGATACACAAAGTATATTAGAATGTTATATTGGGATTTAGGACAAATTCATTAAAGTTGTTTTCCTGTAATAACAACTTATCAATAGTCCACAGAATTGGGGAAGCTGCTACTGGTGGGGGGTCCTGCTAATCAAGAACATGGGGGGTCCCGTTGGAAAGGAGAGAAGGTCAAGAATCTTATTTTGTGCTCTATGGGATTCATGGGTGAAGTGGCAGCTTGGATTCTCAACCCCTTCTGATTATTTTAGTGGAAGGACCCCCACATCGTTCAGCTGCTGATCTGTTCTGTAAATGCATGTTGCTGGGTGATGTACGAGAATTACGCTACATACCGCAGTTATATTTTTTGTACTCTTCTTTTTTCTTTTTTTTGTGGGGGGAGGAGTCCAGTGACCTAAAATTTGCAGTTCATAATAAATAATAAAAAAAAAATAATAATAATAAAAAATTTTTTTTTTTACTTTTTTTTATCCTACAGCTTCAGTGGCTTAACCAATCCACAGGCCGATATTATTTTTTTAAATATTATTTAAACTGTATCTAACATGCCAAAAAAGACAAAAAAAATCGAATTGCAAAAATTATCTTTTTTTGGTCACCGCACTCCCCCCTCCCTATGAAAAAAATAAATAAATAAAAACAAAAAAAAGAAGAGGGAAAAGGCAAATAGTTGTATGCACCCAAAAAAAAGTATCAAGAAAAACTAGTTTATCAGGCAAAAAAAAAGTCACACGGCTCCATGGATGAAAATCAAAAAGTTACGCGTCTCAGAATATCACATAAACCAAATTGACAAAGAAAAAAAAAGACTTCAGATAATTTTCACCACTAAAATAAATAAAAAGAAAGGATATTTGGTACCAACGTAATTTGTACTGACGTGTAAACTCCTATTCCCAGGTCATTTTTATAGTACAGTGAATTGCGTAAAAAAAAAAATCCAAAAAACAATGGCAGAATTTGTTTTATTATCATTTGTACCATTTGAATCCAGATGGAGTCAATCATTTTACCATATAATGTGCAGAAAAATGGGGAAAAAATTCGAACTCAACCTGCAAAAAAAAACCCAAAACAAGCTCTCATTCGACTATATCAACTGAAAAATAGAAAATAGTTATGGCTCTTGAAAGGAAAAAGGGGAGGAAACATAAGTGCACAAATGAAAAAATTTCCAGGCCATAGAGGATTAATGTAGCTTTGCACAACCCCTCTTTTTTTTTTTTGAGGGGGGGAGGGGGGCAGGGTGTCTCCCAAAAAAAAAAAATATTGCTCCTCATTGGAGGGATACCAAGCGATCAGTGTTGGAAATACCCTGCAGCGCCGCCCCAGGACAAATGAAGTATTGCATAATTCCCATTGAAATCAATGTGTTGCTATGTAATGTAGAACATGCCGGTTCCTCTTGAGTGAAAAGAGCTTTTTACAGCGGTTGTTGATATTAGGGGCCTAAAATGGTGCCCCCCCCACATGGACTCCGAATTGTCTATTAGGAAATATTGTTCGCTTTAAGGTATGTGCACACATCAGGATTTCTAGCAGAAATTCCCTGACAAAAAACGGACATTTCTGCCAGAAATCCGCATGCAATTTTTATTTTTTTGCGTTTTTATAGCGTTTTTGGTGCGGGTTTTTTTTTTGCGTTTTTTCCCAAATGCATAGAATAGTGGAAAAAAACGCGAAAAATCTGCAAAATTAATGAACATCCTGGTTTTTTTTTTTTTTTACCGCGGTGCGTTTTTTTTACGGAAAAAAACGCATCATGTGCACAAAAATTGCAGAATGCATTCTAAATGATAGGATGCATATGTATGTGTTTTTATGCGTGTTTATTGCAAAAAAAGCGAAAAAACCTGAAGGTGTGCACATACCCTTAGTGTTTTGAGAAGGAGTCAGTGATCTGCAGCACTTTTGTAAGACTCGCTGACAGTGGATTTTCAGCCTTATTTTGACCCTGCAGCCGATCTACTGAAATCCCAAGAGTGTGGAGGGATCAGGAGGAATTCCTGAGCATGTCCTGAGCTGCAGGAGAACAGCCAACTGCACAAATACACTTCTTGGTTAGACTTATTTTCCAGGGCCGAGCAGCTAACGCCCAATATATTTCCTTTTCCCAGATGTCATTTGTAATGTACAAACAGAGCGAGGAGGCTGCGATATATTCATTGATGGATTCCAGGGAGACCTCACGGCTCAGGACGTGTTTACTATTAATGGAGCTTGTAACAAGAAGTTCCAGGGTGAAGGGATTTTCCACTTTCTGATTTTTCCTTTTTCTTGCTAACATTTATTTTTCGAAAACTTTTTTTTTTTTCTTAAGAAAACATTTTCGTCTTTTTTTTTTTTGTTTCACTTTTACGGTATATCGCTGCATTGTTACATTATTTCCACACTGGGGCATAAAACGGGGCAATTTTTGGGAAGCAGAAGTTAAAGCTTCATCTGGGTCAAGATGTCGGAGGAAGCCCAACCAGCTGTACTGTAAATTATATGATGGGCTCTTATTACAGGTTAAGAGGGACTCCAGTTAAAAATCAAAAACGCTAGTCAATCCTCTGAGTCAACTACTTCCCAAAACAAGAAAATGGTGATTTGAGGTTCATGGGGAGGAAAAAAAATAAATATTTTTACTTACCATATATTATTAGTTACCTTTTTAATTAACAAAGTTGCACTTAGTTTTAGTCTACAATCTTCATTCATTTTCATAGATATTTTGCTTTTGTGAGAGTGTCCCTCCCAGCAATATAGGCTGGATATAAGGCCTTTGTGTATCCAGGATGCTGCTGTCTTCATTGGCTCCTCTATCAGCACAGCTTCTATGCTGCACTTATTTCCTCTTGGTGTCCTTTCTCCTTATTTGCAGACTATTTTCTCTGCCCTCCTTCAGACTGTAGATACTTTCTCAACTCTCCACACTTCGGTAATCTGTGCATAAATCCCTCTCTCCCTGCTAATATCATTAAAACTGAGAGAAGAGAGCAAAAAGAACTACTAGAAGTTGGGAATAAGAGCTTTGGCAGATTTGTAACATTTTTGCAAAGTACTGAGCTGGGATGAAGGCATTTTACAAGGATACTGCAGCAGCAAATGTGTTCTTTTTTTGAAGACTGTTTAGAAAGTTGCTTAACTTTTTATTTCGGAAGCAAATTCACAATTTAAAAAAACTTTTTTGAATGTCTACATAAGTCTTTAAAGTTTTCCATGACTTCAATATTTATGATGTATTGTCAGGATAGGCTGGGGGTCTCACTCTTGGCACCTCTACCAATCAGCTGATTTTAAAGGGAAATGATCAACAGAAAATTACCTGTTATTTTTGTGTTAAATGTATGCTTTTGAACTTTATTTGGCAATGTTTTTTTTTTTTTTTTTATACTACAATATGTATTAAAAATAAATGATGATTTTCACGCCGGCAATTGGGGCTTGTTTTAGTTTCTCACTTCCTGTTGTTTCTGGAAATAACATATGTATGTTAACCGCAATTAACAGACTCTCTTGTTCTGAAGCATCTAATGGACGTGTGGAAAAGTAACTGTGAAGGGAGGAGGTGGTGAGCTGTGACCACCTATTGTGAATGGTGGATCCTCTGTTATCTACTGTATATATAGGTGTTATCAGTCATTGTACAGGAGGAGGAGGAGGTGAGCTGTGACATCACCTATTGTGAATGGTGGATCCTGTGTTATCTACTGTATATAGAGGTGTTATCAGTCATTATACAGGAGGAGGAGGTGAGCTGTGACATCACCTATTGTGAATGGTGGATCCTGTGTTATCTGCTGTATATAGAGGTGTTATCAGTCATTGTACAGGAGGAGGAGGTGAGCTGTGACATCACCTATTGTGAATGGTGGATCCTGTGTTATCTACTGTATATAGAGGTGTTATCAGTCATTGTACAGGAGGAGGAGGAGGTGAGCTGTGACATCACCTATTGTGAATGGTGGATCCTGTGTTATCTGCTGTATATAGAGGTGTTATCAGTCATTGTACAGGAGGAGGAGGTGAGCTGTGACATCACCTATTGTGAATGGTGGATCCTGTGTTATCTACTGTATATAGAGGTGTTATCAGTCATTGTACAGGAGGAAGAGGTGAGCTGTGACATCACCTATTGTGAATGGTGGATCTTGCGCTGTCAGCTGTGTGTATATATAGAGTTGTTACCTGCCATTGTAATCCTGTCTGTGGTGATAAGGAGCCTGCTGAAGACTGTTCCTGAAATTACAGGTGGTAGTCTTTAAAAAAAAAATAAAAAAATAATAATCTTCTGTGACCAGTGTGAAAATTGCAAGAAAAAAAAGAAACATGTAACACAAAAACCTGATTTAAACAACAGTTAATCTTCTGATGATGATTTCCCTTTAAGTGGTTGTTACGCTCCCGAAGCTGCACATATTGTGTAGTGCCCGTGCATACCGTAGTACTGATGTGGGAAATACTTGTACAGTTCTTGACTACTACACAACATACAGAGCTGTGCCCCTTCTGCGCACTGCAGCACCTTCAGCCGATCAGTAGGGGTGGGTGAGATTGACACTGACAGATCTGATATCGATGACTTTTCCTAAAGATACATCATCCATATAAAAGTTGGGAAATAACAGTTTTAGCTCCTATTGACCTGGTCACACAATGACTCTATTACTTGCTAAGTGATGTTAAATTTGTGGACGTTCTGACACCACCTTTGGGAGGCGAAAGATGATTGCTAAGGGTTTCAGAAGCCAGATCTGCTATAAGAGGTTCTTAGGGACAACATCATTAAAGAAGCCTTCCTCCTCCTCCCCTCTTCCTCCTTCTCCTTCTCCTCCTCCTCCCCTCCTCCTCCTTCTCCTTCTCCTTCTCCTTCTCCTCCTCCTCCTCCTCCTCCTTCTTCTTCTTCTTCTTCTCCTCCTCCTCCTCCTCCTCCTCCTCCTCCTCCTCCTCCTCCTCCTCCTTCTCCTCCTTCTCCTCCTCCTCCTCCTCCTTCTCCTCCTCCTCCTCCTCCTCCTCCTCCTCCTTCATCTTATTAAAGTTTTCATCCTCTTAATATATTGCAGCCATCATATTCATATTATATGGCCCTGTGTACTTACAGTTGCTAATTTTTCCTTTCTACCCAGCTAATTCTTCTCATGTTTGATCGCATGCCGGGGGTTAATGTGTCGGGGGCGGTCCGTGATAGTCAGCTGACACCCGGCCGCGTTCCCCCCGTGAGCGCGGCTGATCGCACTGGACGTACTATTCTGTCCTTGGGAAGTAAGGCCCACCTCACATGGACGGAATAGTATGTCCAATGGCAGAAAGGGGTTAAAAAAGGGTTGCCTCATGAAGAAACCCCTTATCCATAGGGCCGGTTAGAGCACATGGATATCAAAGAAGGAGATCTCCACTCCTGACCCTCCTCTAAGGGCTCTTTTCCATTTGCGAGATAAACGTCCGTGTCTCGCATGTGAAAACCAAGCTCTGGCGCCGGCACTTGGGAGCGGAGTGTGCAGCTCCATGTGTTGCTATGCAGCCGCACGCTCCGAGACACGGACGTTTATCTCGCAAATGGAAAAGAGCCCTAAGAGACAGAACGGAGAGTCGCTATGTAGCCTCCGGTTTGGAAACAGCGCAAGATACTGTGCCTCCTCTACAGTGAACACTCATAGCTAGCCGTGACTTCCAGTGGAAAAAATGGACAGTTTTGCTTTAATCTTAAAGAAGCACTCCTGCTCCTCCCATCAAAATTATATACTTTTAATATAGTCGTCATATTATACAGCACTGTGCAGTTACAATTGCTCATTTTGCCTTTCTACCCAGTTAATTCTTCTCTTCTCCATTAGGTCTATGACATCACATGATTAAAAACTGACTAACTAAATCCTACTAAGATCTACAGGTCCTTCTCAAAAAATTAGCATATAGTGTTAAATTTCATTATTTACCATAATGTAATGATTACAATTAAACTTTCATATATTATAGATTCATTATCCACCAACTGAAATTTGTCAGGTCTTTTATTGTTTTAATACTGATGATTTTGGCATACAACTCCTGATAACCCAAAAAACCTGTCTCAATAAATTAGCATATCAAGAAAAGGTTCTCTAAATGACCCATTACCCTAATCTTCTGAATCAACTAATTAACTCTAAACACATGCAAAAGATACCTGAGGCTTTTATAAACTCCCTGCCTGGTTCATTACTCAAAACCCCCATCATGGGTAAGACTAGCGACCTGACAGATGTCAAGAAGGCCATCATTGACACCCTCAAGCAAGAGGGTAAGACCCAGAAAGAAATTTCTCAACAAATAGGCTGTTCCCAGAGTGCTGTATCAAGGCACCTCAATGGTAAGTCTGTTGGAAGGAAACAATGTGGCAGAAAACGCTGTACAACGAGAAGAGGAGACCGGACCCTGAGGAAGATTGTGGAGAAGGACCGATTCCAGACCTTGGGGAACCTGAGGAAGCAGTGGACTGAGTCTGGTGTGGAAACATCCAGAGCCACCGTGCACAGGCGTGTGCAGGAAATGGGCTACAGGTGCCGCATTCCCCAGGTAAAGCCACTTTTGAACCATAAACAGCGGCAGAGGCGCCTGACCTGGGCTACAGAGAAGCAGCACTGGACTGTTGCTAAGTGGTCCCAAGTACTTTTTTCTGATGAAAGCAAATTTTGCATGTCATTCGGAAATCAAGGTGCCAGAGTCTGGAGGAAGACTGGGGAGAAGGAAATGCCAAAATGCCTGAAGTCCAGTGTCAAGTACCCACAGTCAGTGATGGTGTGGGGTGCCATGTCAGCTGCTGGTGTTGGTCCACTGTGTTTCATCAAGGGCAGGGTCAATGCAGCTAGCTATCAGGAGATTTTGGAGCACTTCATGCTTCCATCGGCTGAAATGCTTTATGGAGATGAAGATTTCATTTTTCAGCACGACCTGGCACCTGCTCACAGTGCCAAAACCACTGGTAAATGGTTTACTGACCATGGTATTACTGTGCTCAATGGGCCTGCCAACTCTCCTGACCTGAACCCCATAGAGAATCTGTGGGATATTGTGAAGAGAAAGTTGAGAGACGCAAGACCCAACACTCTGGATGAGCTTAAGGCCGCTATTGAAGCATCCTGGGCCTCCATAACATCTCAGCAATGTCACAGGCTGATTGCCTCCATGCCACGCCGCATTGAAGCAGTCATTTCTGCCAAAGGATTCCCGACCAAGTATTGAGTGCATAACTGAACATTATTATTTGTTGGGTTTTTTGTTTGTTATTAAAAAACACTTTTATTTGATTGGATGGGTGAAATATGCTAATTTATTGAGACAGGTTTTTTGGGTTATCAGGAGTTGTATGCCAAAATCATCAGTATTAAAACAATAAAAGACCTGACAAATTTCAGTTGGTGGATAATGAATCTATAATATATGAAAGTTTAATTGTAATCATTACATTATGGTAAATAATGAAATGTAACACTATATGCTAATTTTTTGAGAAGGACCTGTATGTAGAAACAAGAGGTCAATTTTCCCTGCATGAGTCAAAAGTCCCTGTAAAAGTTCCTGGTGGGGGGGAGAGGAAGGAGTTGAAGAGGGGAATATTACATTCAGGGACAAGAGACTTCCTGTTTCTACAGTGCACAGCAAAGTGTCAGATCAGCGATCTGTCACTTTACTGTGATGTCCCCACTGGGGCAAAGTAAAAAAGTAAAAAAAAAAAAAATATATATATATATATTGTTCCAATAAATACATTCCTTTATCTAAATAAAAAAACAAAACAATAAAAGTACACATATTTAGTATCAACGCGTCCGTAACGACCCGACCTATAAAACTGTCCCACTAGTTAACCCCTTCAGTGAACACCGTAAAAAAAACAAACAAAAAAAACCGAGGAAAAAAACAACGCTTTATTAACATACCGACGAACAAAAAGTGGAATAACACATGGTCAAAAAGACGTATATAAATAACCATGGTACCGCTGAAAACGTCATCTTGTCCCGCAAAAAATGAGCTGCCATACAGCATCATCAGCGAAAAAATAAAAAAGTTATAGTCCTCAGAATAAAGCGATGCAAAAATATTTATTTTTTCTATAAAATAGTTTTTATCATATAATAGCGCCAAAACATAAAAAAATGATATAAATGAGGTATCGCTGTAATCGTACTGACCCGAAGAATAAAACTGCTTTATCCATCTTACCAAACATGGAACGGTATAAGCGCCTCCCCCAAAAGAAATTCATGAATAGCTGGTTTTTGGTCATTCTGCCTCACAAAAATCGGAATAAAAAGCGATCAAAAAATGTCACGTGCCCGAAAATGTTACCAATAAAAACGTCAACTCGTCCCGCAAAAAACAAGACCTCACATGACCCTGTGGACCAAAATATGGAAAAATTATAGCTCTCAAAATGAGGTAAATATTTTTTGCAATAAAAAGCATCTTTCAGTGTGTGACGGCTACCAATCACAAAAATCTGCTAAAAAAAACCGCTATAAAAGTAAATCAAACCCCCCTTCGTGATTCCCCTTAGTCAGGGAAAAATAAAAAAATTAAAAAAATTTATTTCCATTTTCTGGCTAGGGTTAGGGTTGGGGCTAAAGTTAGGGTTAGGGTTTGGATTATATTTACGGTTGGGATTAGGGTTAGGGGTGTGGTTGGGATTAGGGTTAGAGGTGTGGTTAGGGTTACCGTTGGGATCAGGGTTAGGGGTGTGTTTGGATTAGGGTTTCAGTTATAATTGGGGATTTTCCACTGTTTAGGCACATCAGGGGCTCTCCAAACGCAACATGGTGTCCGATCTCAATTCCAGCCAATTCTGCGTTGAAAAAGTAAAACACTGCACCTTCCCTTCCGAGCTCTCCTGTGAGCCCAAACAGGGGTTTACCCCAACATATGGGATATCGGCGTACTCAGGACAAATTGGACAACAACTTTTGGGGTCCAATTTCTCATGTTACCCTTGAGAAAATCGAAAACTGGGGGCTAAAAAATAATTTTTGTGGAAAAAAAAGGATTTTTTATTTTCACGGCTCTGCGTTATAAACTGTAGTGAAACACTTGGGGGTTCAAAGTTCTCACAACACATCTAGATAAGTTCCTTGGGGGGTCTAGTTTGCAATATGGGGTCACTTGTGGGGGGTTTCTACTGTTTAGGTACATTAGGGGTTCTGCAAATGCAACGTGACGCCTGCAGTCTAATCCATCTAAGTCTGCATTCCAAATGACGCTCCTTCCCTTCTGAGCTCTGCCATGCGCTCAAATGGTGGTTCCCCCCCCCCCCCATATGGGGTATCAGCGTACTCAGAACAAATTGGACAACAACTTTTGGGGTCCAATTTCAACTGTTACCCTTGAAAAAATACAAAACTGGGGGCTAAAAAATAATTTTTGTGGAAAAAAAAAAAGGATTTTTTATTTTCACGGCTCTGCGTTATAAACTGTAGTGAAACACTTGGTTCAAAGTTCTCACAACACATCTAGATAAGTTCCTTGGGGTCTAGTTTCCAATATGGGGTCACTTGTGGGGGGTTTCAATGTTTAGGCACATCAGTGGCTCTCAAAACGCAACATGGTGTCCCATCTCAATTCCTGTCAATTTTGCATTCAAAAATCAAATGGCGCTCTTCCCTTCCGAGCTCTCCCATGCGCCCAAACAGTGGTTACCCCCACATATGGGGTATCAGCGTACTCAGGACAAATTGTACAACAACTTTTGGGGTCCATTTCTTCTGTTAGCCTTGGTAAAATAAAACAAATTGGAGCTGAATTAAATTTTTTGTGAAAAAAAGTTAAATGTTCATTTTTATTTAAACATTCCAAAAATTCCTGTGAAACCCCTGAAGGGTTAATGAACTTCTTGAATGTGGTTTTGAGCACCTTGAGAGGGTGCAGTTTTTAGAATGGTGTCACACTTGGGTATTTTCTATCATATATACCCTTCAAAATTGCTTCAAATGTGATGTGGTCCCTAAAAAGAAAATGGTGTTGTTAAAAACTTTTAACCCTTATAACTCCCTAAGAAAAAAAAATTTTGGTTCCAAAATTGTGCTGATGTAAAGTAGACATATGGAAAATGTTACTTATTAAGTATTTTGTGTGACATATATCTGTGATTTAATTGCATAAAAATTCAAATTTGGAAAATTGCAAAATTTTCAAAATTTTTGCCAGATTTCCGTTTTTTTCACAAATAAACGCAGGTAATATCAAATAAATTTTACCACTATCATGAAGTACAATATGTCATGAGAAAACGTTGTCAGAATCACCAGGATCCGTTGAAGCGTTCCAGAGTTAGAACCTCATAAAGGGACAGTGGTCAGAATTGTAAAAATTGGCCTGGTCATTGACGTGCAAACCACCCTTGGGGGTAAAGGGGTTAAGGAGTAAGGAAATAAAAAATTCAATGCAAGTGCCTATAAGTAGGTGAGCATAATGGGAGGCCATAAAAATTGGGCGACTTGGACCACCCTCTATAGGAAAGAGGGTCCTAAAGTTTTTCCTTGAGTGGGTTCAGAACTGAAGAAGTTCTGCTTGTTACAAAATCTAATCTCCTATCTATAAACAGACCCCCATGTATCGGGAGGACAGATCTATAGTAGTGAAGGGCCATTTCCATCATTACTATTACCTGGACCTGTCTGTCTTTAGCCTGTGTTTGTATTTTAGAATCTGACATCCAGTTTCATGTTGTCAGACTGAGAACTTATCGCCTCTGACATTATCCCTCCGTGACCTGTAAATAATTAATTGCCGCACTTATCGCCAACAATGAGCCCTGGATCTGTGCCAGGTTTCGGCTTCCACGCGATGCTATGTGTTATGTGTTCACATTTACAGTAAATATCTTGTCCCGTGTGTGAACTCGCAGCACATGTTCTATTATAGAAGAATTCAGAATGGTGGCACCATGTGGCGGCACGTGCAGTACCTATGGGTCTGCAGTATAACCCAGTGTGCAGTCTTTGTGCCGCCATACAGGGTCCGAGCATTGCGGCATCACCATAATGGCATGAATTTCTGTCTTCTTTATTTTCTAGGGCATTTTTTTACAAGGTGCTCATGATTTTTGTTATGGCTCACCTGATGGGGTGGATTTGCCGTAATTCAGGATGTGCAGCATTGATGGAAGCAATGATGCAGTGGAGTGTAATGATTCGGGCAGCACAAGGATCAGAAGAGCTTGATATGCTGAACGCACATTGTATTGATTATAGGAGAGTCGAGTGGACAGGCACCTTAATATAGCAGAACTGAGTGTGCGGGACAGCACCTTGGTATAGCAGAACTGAGTGTGCGGGACAGCACCTTGGTATAGCAGAACCGAGTGTGCGAACAGCACTTTGGTATAGCAGAACCGAGTGTGCCGGCGGCACTTTGGTATAGCGGAACCGAGTGTGCCGACGGCACCTTGGTATAGCGGAACCGAGTGTGCCGACGGCACCTTGGTATAGCGGAACCGAGTGTGCCGACGGCACTTTGGTACAGCAGAACCGAGTGTGCAGACAGCACTTTGGAACAGCAGAGCTGTGTTAACAGATTTGGCCGAGCCCAGTGATGGCTACATCAGAGATGTGCACTGCATGACAACCGGACAGACATGAGAACAGACAGGAAAAGAAGATGAGCTGGAACCGGGATAGGTGCAGCATAATATTCTCCCAACGTGGCGGTATAGCAAGCAAGGTGCTTCTTTCTTTCTATGTATCCTGTCTAACAATATAATACAGTAAGTTCTTCTCTTGCAGCTGTAATATGGACACTGAAATGCAGCAGTATTAGTCGAATGCATGCTACCTGACATTAAAATACCTAAGATACCGGTGTTATGGTAGAAGTTGTGTGCGCTGTTGTGCGGTTTTTCTCCCTGGAATGTGCTTGTGGCCTGCGGTCAGATGGATGAGATTCTTAGATGAGACCTGACTTGCATTGTGCCTTGGAATGTGTTTAATTGGGTACGATGAATCTGGTGCTGTGTGTCGCCCGGGACTTTACTATATTCACAGCGTATAGAAGTTTCCTTTTGTGGAATTAATCAATATACTGGACTATTGGAATTGTATTTCATGGTCAGTAGTTGGGGTCCGGCACCTCATAATAATAAAAACTAGATAATATCATAATCTATGCAGACCATATGCTATTCCTATCAGTCATGAATGGATATGCCATATCAATTGGAAGACCCCCGCCAATCACTTAAAGGGGCATACAACTGAATGAGGTTGTGTTGCGTAGAGTTAAATGCATAGGTGGGGTGACTAGTTAAGGGATCTGTCACCAGATTTTACAATGAAAACTGCATACATTGCTGAAATAATCTTTAACGCCTAATGGTGCTGGTGTTCTTGCTGATAAAATCAATGACATAATGGCTGTATAATCCTGATGTTAAAATTTAGCATTTTGGGAGTCTACATGTGTTTGAACGGTATGTAGTCCCCCTTTTGGGTCTGTGACAGGACCTGTTTGATGCCTTCAAAATGTATTGCTGGAGAAGGATGTCGTCAATACCATGGATGGCAAGAAGAACAAACAAATCAATTTTGGAACAAACCATGCCGGACACGTCACTCAAAGCAAGGATCACCGAGCTACGTCTTGTCAAAGAGAGCAATCACGGGAGAAGGACATCATGGTCGGAAGAGTAGAAGAAACAAGGCGAAGAGGAAGACCGGCAACCCGATGGTTTGATACTATCCAGATAACTGAGGAGAAGACCCTGGTGGACCTATCTAGGCTTGCACAACATCGATTGTCCTTCAGAGCGTTCATCCATCAGATCACCATGCGTCAAGAATGAGACGAAGGCCATAAAAAATTACAGAATTGCATAATTGGAAACTTCTGGGCTACAGTGCCCAATCTCTACCAGGCCGCCCTCCCCCGACACCATTTATAATATCGTATGTGGAGGAAACCTTGGGCCCTTCAGACTTCAGGACCCAAATGCTATCGCTACCTCTATCATTTATAGAGGTGAACGTCAGGTTTGGTAAAACACATGACAGCTCACCACCTTGTAACATAGTAACATAGTAACATAGTTAGTAAGGCCAAAAAAAGTCATTTGTCCATCCAGTTCAGCCTATATTCCATCATAATAAATCCCCAGATCTACGTCCTTCTACAGAACCTAATAATTGTATGATACAATATTGTTCTGCTCCAGGAAGACATCCAGGCCTCTCTTGAACCCCTCGACTGAGTTCGCCATCACCACCTCCTCAGGCAAGCAATTCCAGATTCTCACTGCCCTAACAGTAAAGAATCCTCTTCTATGTTGGTGGAAAAACCTTCTCTCCTCCAGACGCAAAGAATGCCCCCTTGTGCCCGTCACCTTCCTTGGTATAAACAGATCCTCAGCGAGATATTTGTATTGTCCCCTTATATACTTATACATGGTTATTAGATCGCCCCTCAGTCGTCTTTTTTCTAGACTAAATAATCCTAATTTCGCTAATCTATCTGGGTATTGTAGTTCTCCCATCCCCTTTATTAATTTTGTTGCCCTCCTTTGTACTCTCTCTAGTTCCATTATATCCTTCCTGAGCACCGGTGCCCAAAACTGGACACAGTACTCCATGTGCGGTCTAACTAGGGATTTGTACAGAGGCAGTATAATGCTCTCATCATGTGTATCCAGACCTCTTTTAATGCACCCCATGATCCTGTTTGCCTTGGCAGCTGCTGCCTGGCACTGGCTGCTCCAGGTAAGTTTATCATTAACTAGGATCCCCAAGTCCTTCTCCCTGTCAGATTTACCCAGTGGTTTCCCGTTCAGTGTGTAATGGTGATATTGGTTCCTTCTTCCCATGTGTATAACCTTACATTTATCATTGTTAAACCTCATCTGCCACCTTTCAGCCCAAGTTTCCAACTTATCCAGATCCATCTGTAGCAGAATACTATCTTCTCTTGTATTAACTGCTTTACATAGTTTTGTATCATCTGCAAATATCGATATTTTACTGTGTATAAGCTCGGCTGTCTGTCCTCCATATGTTTTTAATTTAGCGTCCGTACATCTACTTATACATTGTCATCCAGCAGACTGTACCCCCCGAGACGAGCTCATTACATCCATATGATGGTTAATAATTGTGCTCTTCACCCCTGGTGTCAATATTGGCCCGCGCTGTCCCTATTCTTCAGAATACATGTGTTCCTAATTGTATCACCCTTGAAGATAGTTTCTTGCAGTCCTCCAGCTATATTTAGGGGAGTCCATAAAGCAATGAGGGTGAACACGGGGCTCAGTCTATCACAAGCCCGATTTCTGGGACAACTGGGTGCAGCGCTCATTCGCTCCCGTCCCTTGAGACCAAGGGTCATCAGTCTGATCTGGTCACAATGTCGGGGAGTTTAGTGAAGTCTTTCCAATGTGGATTGTGCAAACTTGCAGAAAATAGACTTTTTTTTGGAAGGTTCTGTTTTTGCAAACGTCTACTGTAAGTTGAGTCCAGACGATGGTGTTTCCCATTCTTGTGTTACTTATCTGCGATGTTAAGGTCGGTGGTGTGTAAATATTTCATACAGAGCAGATGGAGGCTCCATTGTCTGAACTTTTAATCATTCAATTGGAAACTTGATATGATGATAGATTTAGTTATGAAGCATGGCTGGATATGGAGAACTTCAGTGACATTTTTGTTTTTCGTTAAAAATTATTTATTCAATTCGGTTTTGTAAAAAAAAAAAAGTGCACTTTGTGCTTTACTGTCTGTTGCTGGCTACAGAAGGAGTTAACAAGTAACAATCATTTTATTTATTTTCATAAATGAATGGTACATGTGAAAATAATTTTGAAATTGGAAATGACAGTTGCCGCTCATAAATCTAATGGAGGAAGGAGCTGGAGACACAAGCATTCTGCATGTTCTCCTGAAACAGCTACATTTTCACTATACTGTATGTTCCCCCAGCACCTCCTGTGATGTACATATGCACTAGCTCATGCTACATGGTGTATATATTATTATTATTATTATTATTTATTGTTATAGCGCCATTTATTCCATGGCGCTTTACATGTGAGGAGGGGTATACATAATAAAAACAAGTACAATAATCTTAAACAATACAAGTCATAACTGGTACAGGAGGAGAGAGGGCTCTGCCCGCGAGGGCTCACAATCTACAAATACAGCAGTCTTGTGTCTCCTATGCAGGCCCGGATTTAGGGGTGGGCCCGGGCCCTGGGCCGCCCACCAAGCTGGGGCCTCCCACCAATATAGGGATAAATATCTCAAAAGGTGTAAAATACACGTCTCTTTGCTGTGAGCCATTTCTAATGATAAGGAACATTTAACAAAAGAGAAACTATTGAAAGTGTAGGGACCTGGCTACGGTCCTACATCTCAGTGGCTGGCGCAGAGCGGCAGAGTCATGGCACCTGACCTGCGTCAGCATCCACTGACCTGGCTAGCCTAGCCAGACTTCCTTAGTGCCCTCCCTGTACCTAATGCTTGGCTTATGGCATGCGGCAGCCTTCTCCGATCCCAACAGAAGCTTCTAGGCGCTCCCTATTCAGCTATATGATCGCTCCCTCGGATTAGATCAGATGAGAGTGTGTTCAGCGACCTTCGAGGAAGGAGGCGGAGCCACGATGTCGGCGCGAGAAGAGGATTCTCCACCGCGGAACGCGGCAGGACTTCACTCTGGATCTTCAGTCACTGAAGGTCCAGAGGTGAAGTGGGTCAGTCTTCACAGTGTCGCGGTGGGTGAGTATGATCTCTGTCTGTCTGTGTATCTTTCTTGCAGCTCCTGTCCTACATAGTACCATACTGTATATACAAGTCCACACTATATCCTGCATTACAGTGTGTCTGTGTATACTGTATGTATATAGTGTGGACCTGTTTACAGTATAGTGCTGTGTATACACTTTATACAGCCCCTCAGCCTCTATTCTATATAAAGCCAGCACAGCAATAACCTCTGATATATACAGCCCAGCAGCAGCCCCTCATATATATATATATACAGCCCAGCAGAAGCCTCTGACATATATAGCCCAGTAGAATCCTCTCCTATATATATACAGCCCAGCAGAAGCCCCTCATACATATACAGCCCAGCAGAAGCCTCTCATACATATACAGCCCAGCAGAAGCCTCTCATACATATACAGCCCAGCAGAAGCCTCTCATACATATACAGCCCAGCAGAAGCCTCTGACATATAGTGCCCAGCAGCAGTCTCTGATATAGATAGCCCAAATTTCTACAATATACATACATACATACATACATACATACATACATACGTACATATTTTAATCTTTAACGCCCTTTCAGGACTTCAAGGGTTGACAGGGTCAGATATACTGCGTGGATTGGACTTTAAGGACATCATTAGTGATTTTGCACCACACAAATCAAGGAAAGTGGCCGGATTGTAAAAAATGAATGATTTTACCTGAATTACTCTGCGTAAATGATTTTTGTAAATAAACTTGCGTTTGTTTCATTTTGTGTTTTTGCATTACGTATTGCAGCACCTTGAAAAATGGGCCTCCCTCCAAAATGGGCCCCGGGCCACCCACCTCTTAAATCTGGCCCTGCTCCTATGTGATATATATAGAGCAGTCTCTCGTCTCCTATGTGATGTATATAGAGCAGTCTCATACATCACATAGGAGATATAGAGCAGTCTTGTGTCTCCTATGTGATGTATATAAAGCAGTCTCGTGTCTCCTATGTGATGTATATAGAGCAGTCCTGTGTCTCCTATGTAATGTATATAAAGCAGTGTCGTTTCTCTTATGTGATGTATATAGATCAGTCTCGTGTGTCCTATATGATGTATATAGAGTTGTCTCGTGTCTCCTATGTGATGTATATAGAGCAGTCTCGTTTCTCCTATGTGATGTATGTAGAGCAGTCTTGTGTCTCCTATGTGATGTATATAGATCAGTCTCGTGTCTCCTATATGATGTATATAGAACAGTCTCGTGTCTCCTATGTGATGTGTATATAGAGCAGTCTCATGTCTCCTATGTGATGTATATAGATCAGTCTCGTGTCTCCTATGTGATTTATATAGAGCAGTCTCATGTCTTCTATGTGATGTATATAGAGCAGTCTCGTGTCTCCTATGTAATGTATATAGACCAGTCCTGTGTCTCCTATGTGATGTGTACAGAGCAGTCTCGTGTCTCCTATGTGATGTATAAAGATCAGTCTTGTGTCTCCTATGTGATGTATATCCTGCAGACCTCCCACTGCTTGAATATAAATGTAATGTGAGCAGTGATTTCCTTCTGTGAGGAGCCTGCAGTGTAATATACATCTGTGCTCAGGACTCAACTGCTGCGGGTTCTTTTCAAAACTCATTGTGAAGAGACTCCTGTGCTCCAGACCGATGCAAATATGGAAAAGCAGTTGCAAGTAGCAACATCAACCATGCCACCTAACTTCGTCTCGCCAAAGAGAAGTAGCTCCACCATCGTATTTGGGGGGAGTTAATTAAATGTTTGACCAATTATAGCAGGGTGCATTTCAAGTTGATGATTTTGTACGACCCCCGAGTGATGGGGAAAAAGGAGGATGTCAGCTCATCATGTGTAGAAGCACCTTGTCTGGCATTGGATCCTCGCACGGAGCCCCTCTGGTCCGGGGCGTGGGTCACAAATAGGAAAAGGAAGTTTTCACCAGCGATGGACTTAATGAATAAAGCTTAATGTTTATTGTTTTATAATTATAATAACAAGGACAATGGCATACCATGGATACCCTGGAGGCAAAACCGACGCGTTTCGACAGCTAGGATATATAACTGATAATAGAAAGAAATCTCCGCTCATGTGGAGCTTTCTGTAGATATGTTGCCAGCTTGTAGAGTCATTTATCAGTGCTCAATATGTGCTAGAAGTAACTCTGGACAATGATGAGTCAGGGAAATAAAAACCCAAACCTCACATTGTAGTAATTCACTTTAAGAATGAGCAGGATTGGGCCACTGTGTAACATCTGCTGCAGGAGATAAGGGGATTTCCTCTTCTGTGTTGGCTAAGGTGCTATTAGAAGAAATTGTAAAATCCATGTGAATTGAGGATGATTCTTACATTGTTGATGCGGTTCTTCTGGACAGTCCACAAAGAATAGAAAAGATCTGCTATGGCTTTATCAGAAATCTGCAATCCTGCTGGAAAGTAATTGTTTCCCCACCTCGCGTGGATCAGAAACTGGACCCGCAAGGATCAATTGATCGCCAGGGAACTTTGCTTTGAGGAGTACAAGAGTCCTTGGAATCGGGTTTTTGTATGTTTATGCCACTTCCTCAGTTTCCAGTCCTATTAACTGCTCAGTGTTTAGGTTGGAGCCCCGATTTCTTCCATAGTTTCTGCCTCTGATCCTTCTCCAGGGGTCTGCACCTCCCAGCTGTGATACTGTTATGATGACCCGTCCTCTCCCCACATCTGGGTCATTTCTAAACACACGGCTCAGTGCAATGCCTGCCACATGTGGTGGATCAGGCGGGCTGGCAGGAAAACGCGTTGGGTTGTCGGCTCAATTCTTTGGCAGAAGGTTCAGGTCAAGGATGTTTCCAAGATATTGTAAAAAAAAACAAGGTTTCAATTTATCAGATGAGTCATTAATTTTACAACAAAATTTCAATGTAATGTTCCTAATGGGAATGATACAATGTCTAATATGTCGGAGATCTGTTTGCTATTATATGGATTTTAATTACAAACATGGATTTTAATTGTAGGCAGTTATAATAGGACGGAGGCATGACATTCCTTATTCCCTTACCAGCTGGAGAACGGCTGAGTATAATATGGCACAATGACATTATATTTGCATACCTTTTTTTTTCTCAGGGGGTCACTATCCTCAAGGCGAAACGGTACTTCCCCCACCCCAACCCCCATAGACCTCCATCAGAGGTACCATTAGTCACCTTCCTCTGCAGATGTTGCTCTTCTCCTTTTAGGGCACTGATGTTCTAAGGGGTAACGTTTTTCATTGTGGAGAGTGACGTGCCGATATAAGGAGACTTAAAGGCCATGCAATGCTTCTTTTTGAAATTTAATGTGCAAATTGCCTCTTCAGAGAGGAAGAGGGTTCGAACGCTAGTGTTGACTATTGGAAGTGGCAATGCTAAAAGTCAATATTGACCCTTTAACGAGCCGCAGGATAAAAGCTAAACCAGAATCTCATTTTTCAAACACGTGTTTCAGGGTGTTGCCCCTCCTCAGTGCAAAGCATGAGATCTGATTTGTCTGTATAAAAGGCCTCTGACTGGGGTCTAGTGAGTAAGTCCTTTGACAAAACTCTCTAAAGGGTAAAACATTGACTTCTAGGCTTGTTGCCACCAATTTTCGCTTGTTCACATCACGATCGTCACATTTGTAAGCAGGAACAATCTGGTAATGGCTGCAGAGCTCCGGGAATCTTATTGCAATGCTAACACAGAAAAGTTATCCAAAGGTGGAGAGTCCACTTCTTAATTACTCATTAATTCAGAAAAATGTGAATCTGCTCCTTACAGCTTCTAAATCTACATTGCCTCCAAAGAGATTCCGTGAAGTTTCTTGTGACTAGTAAGGAAGGAGTTAACAGCTAAACTCTGATGTGAGGATTTCATTGGTTCAGGGTCCAGGTTCTAAGATCCCTGTTCCCCCCCAAAGGAGCTGCTACAATGCACGTTGACTATGCACGTTGATCAGGGTGGATGGAGGGTCCGCCGGCATGCATGTCATAGAAGCAGCTCATGTGGCCGCTATGGGGTCCATGGAGAGATGGGTCCCAGAATTTTATGGCTGAAATGTTCTACCCATAATCTGCTTTTAGTTAACCCCGCTGTGTACTGTCAGCTCTTGAAAAATGCATCCTGAGCGCCCCCCGCTTATTTCCTTCCTGAAACTCAGCTGACATCCCCTCTGTGACTTACTGCATGTGATTTATTCCCACCTGCTGCTGTGTATAAGAATAGCATTCTGTATATACAGACGTATCTATATAGGGTGGGATATAATCTCCTGCCGCTTATATATAAGCCTGACCCTGAACCATAATCCTGCAGTTGTCTTCTGCTGTGGGCCCACTTACGTTGCCACCATTGGATGCCCTTGCCAGCTCCTACATTAGTTGTAGCTGGACTTATATTCACCCGGAGCAGCTCAATGGATGTATTGTCTTTTAATGAAGACATCAAAGTATTTACAGACAATGCTTCGTGGGAAAAATGTATGCAGATTTGGCGCCTTCCTTCTGGAGACGTTATCTGACATCAATCAAAGCAAAAGGGAGATGCAGCTTGTTTCAGACTTATTACCTCTCATCAGTACAGAAAAGTGTGCTGAGCCCTGATGGATCTCTGTAGAGATGGGGATTCTCTTCATTTTGTAGGAGTCGCTGGTTTGGCCGATATTAGTGTTTTCTTCTTTATGGCAGAGAGCTAATTTGCATAGGGGGTTAAAGTGATTGTGTCAAGTTGGTCTTGCAGCAGCGCTCCGCTCCTCTGCTTTCCTGATTGATAGTTCAGGCCAGCGTCATTGTTGCAATGCTGGCATGAACTGTGCGGTCTTCAATTCAGCAAGCAGAGGAAGCATTTGCATCTGCAGAATGAGAGCAGCACAGGGGCACTGAAGAAAGCTAGTCACCCCGATTCAGCCAGGTTCAGAGCAGCGCTTACAAGCTCTATTGTAAAGACCTTCTAAACGCTGCGCTCTTTGCTTAACAGACTGGCCACTGCTGACAAGGCTGCAGAGGTGGGTGATAACCATGGTAATGCGCAGTACACCAATAAATAACAAATCCCTCCAGCAGAGCGGACGTTTAATAAGCTTAATTGGAAAATGGCTTTTTTTTACAAGAACTTTGCAATTTTACCCATTTAAGAACTTGAGACTAACCCTTTAAACAGATATTAAAATGAGTTTTTGTTTCCAGAGGCAGGAATGTATCCCACAAGTAACATTTCCATCTCGCACACATAAGCTGCATGTATGATCAGTTCCATCGACAAGTCTGTGCCTCTCTGGCTGGAACACTGCATTGTAAATCCAGCTGCTCCCATCATTACTAATAGCTGGAATATGGATTGATGCTGCACTTGGCGGCCAGGCTCAGTCATGTATTGTCTATGATGAGGCCATCACTTTCATTCCTAGAAAACTTTATGAACTACGTACCATTGTAAGACATCTATCGTTATTTGTTCTGTACTGGTTTTCATTATGCGTGCCAATCACTGACAGCATGCGGAGATAATCTGTAGAGATCGCTTCTGTTCCGTCATTTCATTACCAGTTGATGGTAGAATTGGAGTAGTAGTCTGCGCTGCTGTGCGTGGTCACCGCTCAGATTCTCCACGTGTCAGGCTGCCTTGCTGAGTTCGCCTTTTGCAGCACTCCTGAAAAAGGCAAACTCAGCAAGGAGGTCTGACACTAGGAGAAACTGCGCGGTGACCACGCACAGCAGCGCAGACTACTACTCCTTTTCTCTCACGAATTGTCCTATGTGGTGGGATCTTTTGACCTGTGGGTAGTGCAGCAGATGTCATACCTTGATTTCTCAATTGTGAGTCAAACAACCTTTAGAAGGTGAGCAATTCCTATACCTCTCACCTAGACCTATTTCTCTACTGGATAAGACCCTATTTCGCTTGGTGTCTCCCCCTCTTTCTAGTTATATCATTATCATCACCGGTAGGTTTTTACCTTTCTAGTTTATAAAGCTTGGAGGCAGTTCATACAGGGTCTGTCATCAACTCATCTGAGGGTAGGGACCGGGACCTCCGATTTCAGTGCTGGGTCATTAATGGGGTTCTTGATTTGATAAAACATTGTTTATCTGCTGCAGCTCTGCTACTATTCACATTGATGAGGTCTGTCTAATACCGCCCACCCACCAGCTGTCAGTCAGTGCTATACTGAAACTGTGCCGGCGCCACCCCTATGACCGAATGCTACCGGGAGGAATAAAGTTCATTTCCTCCTGGCAGCGGGGTTCAGTGCCGCGGCCGCTTGGTGTCAAAACGCTATTTACCTGCAGATAAACCGCATTTTAACATGACAAGTTCCCTTTAAAAAAACACACATATTTGGTATCTTTGCATCCGTAAAAAGTACAAACTATAAAATGACTTTAGAACTGTCTGGTGAAAAGATGTTATCAACTATCCACAGGATCGGTCATAACTTCTAGATTGGTAGGGGTCTGACCATTGGGACTCCCACCGATTACCTGAATGGGGCACTTTTATCCCCCTAGGTGGAGGAAGTGCGCATCATGCTCGATGTTCCATTCGCCCCCCAAGTACAGCAATCTGCTTCTTCCAGTAGCCCCCCATAGAGAATGAATGGAGCAGTGGTCGAGTATGTGCACTGTCACTCCATACTAACTGGGATAATGGAGCCCCCCATCTAGGTGGTAGTCCCAGTAGTTGGCACCCACCAATCTAGAAGTTATCACCTATCTCGCAGACAGATGATAACTTATTTTCATTAGACAACCCCTTTAAGTGTATTACATTCAGATTTTTATTTATTTATTTTTTTAATCGGCCCACTAGCAATTGTATTTTCATTGCATTGTGTTACTCGCACCCTCTACTGTACACAGTGATTCCATATCACGTATGATTGATTGATTGATCATTATTTTCCCTGCAGGGATGGAGGTCGGTTCGATAGTTCGTGCAATGTTTGATTTTTGCCCCAGTGTCTCGGAGGAGCTGACGCTTTTTGCTGGAGATGTCATTGAAATTCTCAATGTAATAGATGAATTTTGGTTACTGGGGAATAAAGAAGGAATCACAGGTACATATATTATTTATTTTTTATTATGTTTATTATTTTTATTATGTTTATTATTTATTTTATTATTTATTTTTTTCCCCTTAATTTGTCATTTATTTGTATTTTTGGACTAATGCCACAGAGTTTCACTCTTCCACTATAGTTGCAGTTTATTTGATAATTAAATTATGTTTGGTTATTTTTTTGCTTGTTTCATTATAGGTCTTGTCTCAGACTGTAAGTTATCCCCTAACCCCTAGGCTCAATTTAGCCATTGTAGAGCCTTGATTCTTTGGATCGGTGGGGGTCCCAGCAGTTAGACCCCCCTGCAATAAGTTACTTATCCTCTATATTATGGATACGGGATAACTTGCAATCTTGTTACAATCACTTTAAAGGACATAAAATTACATTTTCCTAATTTCGCGCCGAACTAAGAGGGAAAAGTATCAGTGCAGTACCAATGTAGACCACCAGGTGCTGCTCTGAGACTTATTATTCTCTGTTCCTCCTAGCTTATTTCTTAGAATTTCTTACCTTTTCAAGATCTGTTTGCTTTCAGTAAAGAGCAATACTCCTGTATATATGCTGAAGCTACCATATAGCTGTCCAAATATAACGCTACCATCTAGCTATCCAAATATAACGCTACCATATAGCTATCCAAATATAACGCTACCATATAGCTGTCCAAATATAACGCTACCATATAGCTGTCCAAATATAACGCTACCAAATAGCTGTCCAAATATAACGCTACCATATAGCTGTCCAAATATAACGCTACCATCTAGCTATCCAAATATAACGCTACCATCTAGCTATCCAAATATAACGCTACCATATAGCTGTCCAAATATAACGCTACCATATGGCTGTCCAAATATAACGCTACCATATGGCTGTCCAAATATAACGCTGCCATATTGCTGTCCAAATATAACGCTGCCATATGGCTGTCCAAATATAACGCTACCATATAGCTGTCCAAATATAACGCTACCATATAGCTGTCCAAATATAATGCTGCCATATAGCTGTCCAAATATAACGCTGCCATATAGCTGTCCAAATATAACGCTGCCATATAGCTGTCCAAATATAACGCTGCCATATAGCTGTCCAAATATAACGCTGCCATATGGCTGTCCAAATATAACGCTACCATATAGCTGTCCAAATATAACGCTACCATATAGCTGTCCAAATATAACGCTGCCATATAGCTGTCCAAATATAACGCTGCCATATAGCTGTCCAAATATAACGCTGCCATATAGCTGTCCAAATATAACGCTGCCATAGAGCTGTCTAAATATAACGCTGCCATAAGGCTGTCGGAATAGCACTACAATGTAGATGACTACGAAACGACATATACATCATCCCGTATACTGCAAAAACAACTCCATAGTGCATAAATAATGCCTAGATTCCAAAAATATAGTGCTCACATAATGGCACCATATAGTCACTAAATATACCACCGTACATAAAATAACTATTGGCAGAGCTATACGTTTCTTGTGGCAGTCCCAGGCCTTGGATGCCAGGTGTTCCCTTTAGCATGGAAAGCTGTGTGACCCCTCACAGGTTGCACCCTTTAACGCCAGATATGATTAATGTAATTTTCTGAATGTGTAACTTCCATGTTCATAGGACAATTTCCTGTAAGTTTTGTGGAAGTGCTGAGCATCCCGACCACGAAACATGGAGAGAAGATGTACGTCAGTATTAGCGACTTTACCTCCCATGAGCCTGGAGCGCTCTGCCTCCAAAGAGGTATATTTACATTATAACTTGTTACTTTGTGAAGATTGTCTTGCTATATTTTATCAGTTTAACTTTTTATCTTTATTTTATTATCGATGCGTTCCAACAGTGAGTAGATGCTACGGCATCCAATCTAATCGCATGTATTTGTCCAGCGGTGGCCGCAAACGCCGTTTACACTTAGCAACCCACCGGCGCTAGATCACTTTTTTAGATGGTGGACTAAGGACATGCATGCATTAAAATGTCCAATAGAAGGCGCTCTTATCTCACATTTCGGCCCATCAATATATTCACCTTGGAGATTGGAAATTACTTATAACCAAATATTATCAGTGATTCATATAATACATTTACTGTTTTATGCTAATGTGTTTTTCTTTATTTTTACTTTTCTAGGGGATCTGGTGGTGTTGGAGGGATCCTTGGCTTCTAGTTGGCTGCAAGGTAGAAACTGTTGGGGTGCAAGAGGGTTTTTTCCCCTATCATGTGTCCAAGAGTTCACCCTATCGTCTAGGAGCCGTCAGCTTTGCCAAAATGTGACTGTAGAACTCCCCAGTTATGCCATCGGCCAAGCGCAGGCAATATTGGGTCTTTCCGCACAACTTGAAGAAGAGTTAGATTTCCGGGAAGGAGACATCATCATCATAACTGGGATTCCAGAACCTGGTTGGTTTGAGGGAGAACTTAATGGAAGGAGGGGAATTTTCCCTGAAGGGTTTGTGGAGTTGATGAATCCTTTAAGAGTTCCTGATATTGGAGTTCCTTCACATGAAGAGAGAGAAGAGTTTGTTCGCGATAGGTCACCGGAAATAATCCATGAGAGGGACATGGATAAAATTATAGAAGAAGAGGAACAAGAAGGGATGTTTGCTGTGGCCCTATATAGATTCCAAGCTATGGAGCAGAGAGAACTGGACTTTAATGTTGGAGACCGAATACGAATAATCGGGACGTTGGAGGATGGGTGGCTGGAGGGCGAGTTGTATGGGAATTGGGGAATTTTTCCTTATAGGTTTGTAAAAATGGAGAGTAAAGAAAAAAATTCTCACGAGGAGCAACCAGTAGATACAGAAACTTCTATATCAAATCGTCCTGTGAACTATCTTGACATGTCCTCTACCCATGAACCGGGAAGCGGGACAGATCCACATTATTGGGATGTCCATGTTGACAATCCACCACCATCGCCCTCAAGTCAAGTAATTCAAGACACCATGCAAAGTCCAGAAACTTTTATTAGTAGTCACAAAGAAACGAGGGAAAGCAACTATGAAACAATCAACAGCTCTTCTGCGAAACCTCAACTACCTCCTCGGCCGCAGAGTAAGATGTGTAGTCCTCCGGCATCACAAAGCCAAAGGCCTAAGGAACACAATAAGTTTACAGCACAGGTTGAAGGCAGAAGAGGTAGAACCAGTTTACCTAATGGAGCTCAAGAAAAATGGTCTTCCAAGAAGTCATTGTCTTTAATGACGACTGATGACATTTATTCAGCTGAAGATCTTGTCAATGAAAGGTCAAAAAACAAAAACAACAGAAAACACAGCCTTCCGCTCCAAGACGTTGGTCATTGGGTGGAGGACCATAGAAGAAAACCTAAGACTAACTCCAAGGAAAAATGTGACTCGAGTTTGTGGACATCTGGGCGAGAAAGCCCAGCAAATGACAATACTGGGCTCGATTTAATTGACTTGGACTCTAAACTTACTGAACAGCTTTCCGAGTTTGAAAAGAGTCTCTCCAACCCTCGAAAGAATGGTAGTAACAAAGTATCTCGCCATTTTTCAATATTGGATTACAACTCTGAAACAGACATTATCCGTGGATCACCAAACTTGTCTAAGCAACAGAAATCGCCGGTAAAATGTAAAGTTTTAAGACCTCCGCCACCACGTCCTAACCCTAGACCTCACTCTTCTTCTCGACATAATGTACCTAAATCCAGTTCCTCCTCTTCTTATTTATCTCCAGCTCAGAACCCACATAGAAATGAAAATGTAGAAAGCACTCCTCCAACTCTGGCTCTTCGACCATCCAGACCTGCACCTCTGCCTCCAACCAATAGCCAGAGAAACACTCCATCTCCGAAACCACTTCCAAGGCAGGAGGCCACACCCAGTGACAACTTTTTGCTGTCAGACATCCCAGATACGATGGATGCCCCTGATGACTTAGAACAGGCAGAGCGGGTTTCCCCCTGTCCATTTTTACTCTTGAAGATAGAAGACGTGGAACGTGAACTTGAGGCCTACAGAAACACCCGTGAGGAGCTCTGTAAGATGCTCGAGGATGAAGACCAGGATGAGATGACGAGAGCCGAGACCATTGAGAATTTGGACTTTTGTGACTCCAACATTGAAAGCTTGAACTTGGAGCTACAGCAGCTGAAAGGTGAGATGTAACCTTGGTTCACTCTTCACCATGCATGCACCATAGATGGTGTTGGGTGATGATGCATTTTTGGTGATGACCTTATATCTCACTGATAATATTTCTTCATGAAATCTGGATGTTTTCTGTTGTGATATTTCCTCTTTCACCACCTTGGTCTTTTTCGAGTGGGCATACTGTACTCTAATTTCAAGGGGGTTGTTCAAGGTTAGAAGAACATTTCTGCCTTCTTCAAAAAACAGTGTCACGTTGTCCATAGTCTAAGGGTACGTTCACGCCAACTTATTTCCAGTCCTTGTATACACTTATGTACTAGTGCATATGCTGAAGAATAATATGGCAGTATGGGTCTAGTGTGTTCCGATTTCAGACCGGACTAGCTTATGTAAATCACCGCTTGTCTGCTATGTGGATGAGCGTACAGAACTGCACTGATTCGGAAAGTTCAGCGCTCTTCTGATCTTAGCTTAATATTGCCCCTTTAAAGGGATCTGAGCTGCAGTACCACAACCAACCTGTGCACTGGTGTGGCGCTGTTTTATTTAGAAGATGGCAGAGATGTTATTCTAACCCCCTTTATCTGCTATAGATAGAATACCTGAATCCTCCCCATGAACCAATTTTACTACAACCTAGGAATATGAGGTCTGCATGAGGTCTGATACCTGGCAAGGAGCTGATATAGAAAGGAGGTGCATGTACAGTACATTGTATGGTCAGTCGGTGACCACACGCACTGGGGGGTGCTGGCATTCACCATGTTTTCAGTTACTTTGTGAATTGTATTAGTGGTTTTCGCAATGATGTGATATCTGGCTATTAGCATTGTGGTTGTACTGAGTAATATCTTGCAATAGATGGAGATATATGCTGTAGACTCATTGTGAAAAATCTGTTGCCGTAAATGTGAGCGAAATCAGTAAGTTTGGGAAACTTGTATGTGCTTCTATGTACATTAGAATCACTATTTTTTTACCCTAAAATTGAGTTTGCTTTTGCAGCTCCTGCTTGACACTGAGTACCGTCACCTACTTTCACCTACATTCATGTCTTTGTTGTTTTCCAGACTCTCCTGACCTGAACTCATGAGGCTGTAGAGTTCACGTCAGGAGAGGTGCGGCCGGTCCAGACACGGACATGTACCAAAAGCCTTCTTCTCTGTTCTCGTCACGCTGACTACATTCTCCAGTAGGAAAAGCTCCCGGCGAATAGGCCAAATATACAGCATTCATTTGGTGTGAGTGCTGTCTATGGGGGAGGATAGGAATAACACACTATCAGGCTCATGTGACCTTCACCTAGGAATAAAGGATTGGGCATGCTGAAAGCCAACATGCCCAATCCTTCTTTCTTCTGATTTGAATCTTGGAGAATTCAGGACACCTTCGTATTTATATACTAGATGGACAGCTGTCTCAGCCTAATGTGGTGGGTTCATCGGATGCTCAATGTGTGCATTGGGCCTTCACTTCCTTTCTATTGTTGTTGTATCTACAAAATTAATTGGGAAGAAGTGTTAAATGCGGCAGAACAGTGGTCCTCAAGAGCTGTGCTCCTCGTAGAGGCTGAGTGGCTAAGCTAAATGGGGTCCTCTAATGGGAGATATGGAAAGGCCCTTTAATATTGTGTGCGGCCACCTATATTTCTACATCCAAGTCGCGTAACACCGGGTAATCCTGGAGCATGGCTCATATAGAGCTCAACCACGAGACGTTCGCCAGCAATTCTCGGTTTCTTGGCCAGATCTCGGTTTTCAGTCCCCGGCCCACTTGTTGGCCTCCTTTTCTATACCGGTCACACCCTGCAGTGCTATTGTTGCTGTGCTTGGCTCTCTGCACAATGTGACCCGGGCTTCCCCTCCTTAGGACCTCGCCATCCCCGCAGCTGCGGAGAGATTATACAGTGTGAGCTGCAAACACAATGCTACCTGCCACGCCAGGGCCGCTGTCACTCAGCTTTTCTAAGCTCCTGAATGGCAAATCTACTCGGTCATACAATGCTATGAAAGACAAAAATATGTGACTGTCCTACTCTAATTCTTAGAATGGCAGCGCATCCTCATTTAAATATGAATGATGTGTAGTACCAGGCACAGCCAGTGAGCACATGTGGCGCTGTCTAGAAGAGTAAAAAGCAAATCTTATTCTTCTCATGCTGGAATACCCCTTTTAATTTGAGTTTTCCAAAAATCTAAAGCTTCAATCAAAGTCTATGGGGTTGATGGAGATAAGTAAGTACAACAGTAGGAGGTAAGGCTAAGTTCACATTAGCGTTGTGCGGCGCAGCATCGGGCGCAGCTGCGGCGACGCATGCGTCATGCGCCCCTATATTTAACATGGGGGGCGCATGGATATGCGTTGTCTTGCGTTTTGTGACGCATGCGTCATTTTGGCGCAACTGTCAGGGCGCAGAGGACGCTGCATGATGCAGTTTTTTCTGCGCCAAAAATCATGCAAAAAATGAACGCATGCGTCACAAAACCTGGCGTTTTGCATGCGTTGTGCATGCGTTTTGCGTTGTCGCCGACGCTGCGCCGCACAACGCAAATGTGAACTTAGCTTAGACGGTTATGGATAGGCAAGAAGTGTTAATTTTGGGAATACCCCATTAAGTAAAATGAAAGTTGGTAATCAACGTTCTTGGTGCTCGTATGTCCTCAAAAAGACCCCAACTATTATTCTTTCTTTTTTTTTTGCTATACAACGAAATATAAAGGAAGTCGGTAGCCATAGGAGACGGCTGGCTTAATTAATTTTTAGAGGAGCTGTGCAAAATTGATCAAATCTGCATTGGTGCCTTATGCAATAAATACCGTATAGTGCACAAGTAATGCAGTAACCAGATAACAATCCTAATCAATAAACAAGGCGACTTCTTAGAATTTTGCATGCAACCTCCAGGTACCCAGGTGATCATCCGATGCGTTGGTGACAGGTGATGCCACCAGGACACATACCCTCTAACAGGCTCGGACTGGCCCACTGGAGAGCAGGAGAATCCTCCGGTGGACCCCGGCCCCTCATGTGTAACACAGAGACCCAAGATGGAGTTATGTCGCTGTGATGTAAGAGTTATGTAAGTGTGCGGTGTCATGACGGGTGTCGCTCAGCCCGGCACTGTTCCAGCTGTGAGACACCGGTAAGTTATGTTCCTGGATGACTTCTCGGGCTGATGTTCCCGGGTGACGCCATGATGTTCGGCTTTGCCGCCCGTCACTGGAGCATGCTTCCTCCTCTGTCATCTTGTTTGCAGGTTCTTGTTACACATAGGAACACAATGTCGGGTGCAGGGCGTCAGCGGCCGGACTCATGTTTATGGCATGTTTACATTGGTTTCTATCATGTGCACAACACGCATGTGATGATGCCTGTACCCGCGCCATTAAATGATACGGTCACCTTCTGGGGCAACTTTTACTTTTAAATGCATGTATTTTGGACTAAAGATCAGTTTTGGGATTCAATAAAAAATATTTCTTCATTTGTCTTTTACAGGCTCTTTTGGTTTCTTGCACATTGCTGGCGCCAGAATGAGTAAACTTAGAATCCGTGAGCGAGTGCGTTCAGACAGGAGTTTAACCCTTTCTGACATTAAAGTTCAGCTTTAATGTGGTCTGTATTCATAAAGTAGGAGTTTAGAAAAAGGCAGAAAAAAAGTTACCAACTTCCTGATGGAACAAGCTCACTGATTGATATTCAGTTACCTCATTCTGTAGCCAACAATGTGCAGGGAAACACAGAGCCAAATGGTGCACAATTATTTTTTCTATTAAACCTCAATTGCAAAAAAAAAAATTAGCTCAAAATACCCACAATGTCCCCAAAGGTGTCTGTATCCTGGAACATCTTTTGGAGCGTAGATGTTGAGCTGTGGAGAGGAGACGATGCTTATAGACCCGTTTAGGGATCTTGTGCCACTGATGACTCCATCCTAGCATACTTTAGGGGTCTTGCGCCGCTGATGATTCCCCTAGCATACTTTAGGGGTCTTGTGCCACTGATGACTCCCCTAGCATACTTTGGGGGTCTTGTGCCGCTGATGACTTCCCTAGCATACTTTAGGGGTCTTGTGCCACTGATGATTCCCCTAGCATACTTCAGGGGTCTTGTGCCGCTGATGACTTCCCTAGCATACTTCAGGGGTCTTGTGCCGCTGATGACTTCCCTAGCATACTTTGGGGGTCTTGCGCCGCTGATGACACCCCTAGCATACTTTGGGGGTCTTGTGCCGCTGATGACTCCATCCTAGCATACTTTGGGGGACTTGTGCCACTGATGACTCCCCTAGCATACTTTGGGGGACTTGTGCCACTGATGACTCCCCTAGCATACTTTGGGGGTCTTGCGCCGCTGATGACACCCCTAGCATACTTCAGGGGTCTTGTGCCGCTGATGACTCCATCCTAGCATACTTTGGGGGACTTGTGCCACTGATGACTCCCCTAGCATACTTTGGGAGACTTGTGCCACTGATGACTCCCCTAGCATACTTCGGGGGTCTTGTGCCGCTGATGACTCCCCTAGCATACTTCGGGGGTCTTGTACCGCTGATGACTCCCCTAGCATACTTTGGGGGACTTGTGCCGCTGATGACTCCCCTAGCATACTTCAGGGGTCTTGTGCCGCTGATGACTCCCCTAGCATACTTTGGGGGTCTTGTGCCGCTGATGACTACCCTAGTATACTTCAGGGGTCTTGTGCCGCTGATGACGCCCCTAGCATACTTTGGGGGTCTTGTGCCGCTGATGACTCCCCTAGCATACTTTGGACGTCTTTTGTCGCTGATGACTCCCCTAGCATACTTTGGGAGTCTTGTGCCACTGATGACTCCCCTAGCATACTTTGGGGGTCTTGTGCCGCTGATGACTCCCCTAGCATACTTTGGGAGTCTTGTGCCACTGATGACTCCCCTAGCATACTTTGGGGGTCTTGTGCCGCTGATGACTCCCCTAGCATACTTTGGGAGTCTTGTGCCACTGATGACTCCCCTAGCATACTTTGGGGGTCTTGTGCCGCTGATGACTCCCCACATACTTTGGGGGTCTTGTGCCGCTGATGACTCCATCCTAGCATACTTTAGGGGTCTTGTCCCATTGATGACTCCATCCTAGCATATGCAATGTCCTTCTTTCGCGTTTTCATTGGAGTTGGGACTGCGCATACGATCCCTCTAGATAATGGTTTATTGGTGCCTAATAGGTGATGTCATAGTATTATATGGTTATTGTGCCATACACATAAATGGGAGATCATGTAATACAGTGTCAGCGTAGCTGAGAAAAATAATGTGCAGGACCTTGGGCCTAGCAGGCACATCGGTAGTCTGTGGCTACCGCACCAGAGCCATATGAGCCTCTTCCGACCTGTTGGGAACCTAGGTGCCTCTTTCAATTCGTAGGCCTGGTGCGATGTCATACATGCGTCACTCCAACAATGATGTCGTGGCCGGTCTGCTAATCAATAGATACATAAGCTTTCCCAGACTACAAAACATGACCGCAGGATCGGCCAAATCCACCAAAGCAAGAACTATTATTGTGAGCAACGGTCCGAACGTCGATTTTTTTTTTTTTTTTTTTTTTTCCCCCTGAGGCTATGTGCACACACGGTGTCATTTAGACGCCTACGCAGCCGCCAAGTTTTCCCAGGTGAGACTTATTCCAGAAAACCATGGTTGTGCTGTGTCGTCTCCGGAAGCTTTGCTGTGGTTCTTGAAGCAGCTTTTACTCTATACTGTAAAGTATGACGAGAGAGCGGCTTCTTAGTAGAAGCCGCTCAAAGAATGAGTATGTCACTTCTTTACCGTATCGAACCTTGAAGCAACTAAACGACAAGACCGAAGACAGAACATGTGCACAGCAAAGTCATTTTGACCTTGCTGTGCATTAAGTTCATTTTACATGGTGCTTTTTCAGGTGGTTTCTGGACAGAATCCGCCTGAAAAAGACATTGTGCACATTCCTGTAGACAGAGGTTTTTTTTTGTAGCAAAATCTGAGCTGAAATGCTCCAAATCCTTCTCAAAAACTAACTTGGACTTTCCGCTCAGTTTCTGCTCCAAAACTCGGCAAAAAGCCTCAGTGTGCCTTAAAGCCTTAATGTCAGATGACAATATATATGAAAAGTGCTTTTCTTCAAGAGGACACGTCCATAACATTGATGGTACATTCACGCCCTGATCAGTTTGAAGGACAGTCAATGGATGAAATGGCGCACGGTTTATAAGAAATGAAAAGGGGCCGTGATGCTCCGCTGCGTGTAACCTCCTCGCTCCTGATCATGGATGAAGTTTTCAGCTGTTTGAGACCCACCAATTAGAAAGTGGACGGCGTATTTTAGCAGTCGGTCATAAGTGGCTCCATCAGTCATTAATTAGTGCTGCTTATATCAATATGTCTAGGAGGAAACTTAAAACAAGGAGGAACCCAAGTAAATACGAGAGGAATTTACAAACTCCGTACAGATGTTGTCTTTGGTCGAATTCCAACCCAGGGCTCAATTCTAACCACTGGGCCACCAGGCAGCCTACAAGAAAGGTCTTGCATCTAAGAAAACCTCTTTGCTGTCACAATGTATCAGACGTATGCAAAAAAATATATATAATACCTAGTGCCGACAAATCCATAAATCCGTATAATCAATGAGCGTTTTCTATTTGTGTCTCTGTGCTCCGTCTCCTGCTCCTGGTCTTACGACATCCCACATGTGCCAAAGTATCAAACCTTATAAAAGAAAATATTTGCACTCACCGAAGCCTGCGCTCACCTGCAAATCTACAATGTAATCCAAAATATATATCATATATAGCAAATTTAATTAATAGAAAAATAAGACCCACAAACAAAAATTTCTATATAATTAAAGGGATATAACCCGTATAACCTACCTATAAAATATGGGGTGAGACCCTTTGTCTATTAACACCTCAGATAGCAAGTTAATAAAGGTATAAAAAGGAACAATAATGAAGCAGTAAAATAAAACACAATTAACACAAATATTAAAAGCAGCGCAATAATGTATCCAAATACGGATAAAGTGTCGTAAACCGATACGGCAAGAGGGCGAGGAAATACAGGGACAGCGACCCCACGTGCTGCGCTGCTCGGTAGATTTTGGAGTAATTTTTCTGGATTGATTGGATAGAATAAATTCCCCTGTATCCAAGTATCTGTTTTTTGCTTTTTTACATGCGACCTGCCTGGCCAGTAGGGATTTTATAAATGAACCACACCTTTAAATGAATTTTCCGCTCGGCACATTTTCGAGGCTTGGGCTGAGTTTTCACATCTCCTGGCTACATTTCTGTTCCATTTTCTTGAGGTCGTCTCCTCTTCTACATGTCCTGGTCTTTCGTCCCTATTTGTATTTCTCCTTTAGTCGTTTTTCTGCCTTCTTTCTATATTTGTACATCTTTGCATGCAGATGCTCCTGGACTTATGTTGCTCTCTGCATTTCCCGTGTGTGGACGGTACGGGGGCCGTATTCCAAGATCTGGAACCAACTTGGGTGCGTGTCTTCTTTTCTTTGTGTCACTACTATTGTGGGGGAGGTTAGAAAAGCATGGCGGCCTCCTTATAGAAACATTTACCGTCTGTGTGTAATATACAGCTAAATGGGGCTGAGCTGCAATACCAGGCACTGCCTATAAGCCAGTGCGGCGCTGTTCCTGATGGGATCCATGTTGTTTTCTAATCTACCCTTTAAAACAAAGTTCCACCCTCAGGAGCACACTGTTCCCCTGCCCTTTGGAGTTTCTGCTTACCAGGGGGTGTTGATTTCCTGATGATTGACAGTCTAGTCCAGCGGCATTGTTAAACCTCTTCTCCGATCTGTTCGCTTTGTCTCTGCAGAACCCAAGGAGCGGCGATGATGATTATTATTATTATGTCCAGAACCATAAATCCAGACAGCCTCTGAACGGCACTTGCAAGTGTGTGCTGCACTCCTTGCATAGGAAACCGGCCACTACTGGTAGAGTGCAGAGGTAGCCAGTAACCTAGGCAATGAACAGGAAACTATGGAATTTAAAATGACAATTACCGTACCATGTTTGTAAACCCCTAACAACGATGGCTGGTTTGATCAGTCTAATTTGTGCTAATCTGAATAATTATTGGTCATATCTAGTGATTTTTCTTTGTTATATGTCACTTTGCTACCATTGCATGGAAACACTTTTAGGTGGCAAGTGTTTGGTGCAGTAGGCAGCTGCCTACTACACCATTGTGAGGGGGCACAAATTATGGATTTCAAAAACAAAAAAAACTGTGCAAAGATGATGTTGCGCCTGATCCAGCTGGATGTTGTGTGTGAGTGGATGATCATGATGTAGATGCCAGGGTATGAACAGTGATGGAATGTAATTGAAAATGAGGTATATATGTATAGACCATTTGCCCTACTAGGGTGGGGGTGGAAGAAAATGAGGTGTATGTAAAATTAAATATCCAAGTGTTAGGGATTTCTGTAAGGGGGTTATCTAGAGTACTATATAAGCAACTGTAAGAGTTGTTACTCTTCAGATTAAACTTTTTGAAAAGTTTTGATTGGTTGCAGCCACTATTTGGTAGTTTTGATCAATGAGGGTCCGGGTTCAGAGACACTGCCAATGAAAGGAAGGGGTGGAAACCCTAAATGTATCCTGAAGCGGACACAATGGAAAGTCTCCATCTTACTGATTGGCTTGCACTTACTGATGAGCTGGGCGATTCTGCCGCGTCCTTGGAGGTTCTCAAGACCCAAACTGATCAAAACTAGTAAACAGGGCTACAAAGGTGATACTAAAGTGATTAGTAAAGACGGACAATTGTTGGAACACACATAGGACTTAGGTAAATTGTTTATTATTTGTTACTGGTAATTGTATCATTCATGGTAGTTTTACAGTTTTCTGTAGCATATAAACTTCAGTAATTGGATATTCTGTGCAAAAGTATGAAAAATTAATTCCATTTTTTTTATATTTATTTTAACTGTACGGTCTTTCAAGCCGCATATACAGGGGACTTGGGGTATTGCATACATATCATTGTTTGTTTCTTCATTAGTCCAGTAATTTGTACGACGTTCAGGCCCTTTTATTTTGCTTTGTTTTGATGCCCTGGTGGAGTTGTAGAAAGGTGGTTGCATAGTAAGTGGGGTCAACGCAGGCTACATTGTTATTTACTGTATTTTGTATTCACAATTACTATTTGGGGATCTTTTTCTTATCGTCAATTGATCACCATTAGTGATAAATTGTTATTTATTTGTCTTTACAATGTAGTTTTTGTACAATACCACCCAAAATTTGACTACCCGTCTCTGGTGAATACCCGCAGAATCTCCAGAACTCCTATTTTGGGGCTTATTTACATAGACTCAACACTTCATTTTGTGTGATTTTCTGGGTCGGTCGAGAGCGATGGATTAGACTTCAGACCTCCAGTGCAGCCTGGACAGCTCCATAATGCAGAATTGTGCTGCCGAACAGGCATCATTGGGTGCGCTACATACTATGCACTATGGCAGGACATCTCTGGGGTCCGGTGGGGAATACCGCACCTTCACTGCGCGGATAAGAATAAAGTAGCCAAAAGTGTAAAAATCAGAGATGTAGGGAGGTATGGTAAAGGAACTACAAATGGAGCCCTATTTTGGCTGCGTACAAAGAGACGTACGGTCACGTGCCCGGAAATACAGGTGGCAATAGGCAGTGAGGACCAACTACATAAAGAAAGCGATTTTACCCCATGTCATGGGCTCAAATTACAGTATAATTTACCACCTAACTTTTAAAGATCAGAGAGATGCGTTTTGCAGTTTTATTTTATTTTTGCCACAACCTTATCCTCACTCTAATGTCCTTTTTTGTGTGCACCCACACAGAAATAGTGCCCCTCAAATTCCTTTAGTGTACCCACTCGGTTTGATACCCTTATTAAGGCCCTCAATCAGTATGATGCCTCGCCATACAGTATGATGCCTTAGAGATAATTGTGATTACATTATGATGCCTCACAGTATCCCTGCACAATAATCCCTGACGCAAGCATTATTTAACACCACGTGCCTCCCCCACAGCATGATGCCCCCAGGGGAGCAACCATAGGGTTCCCCGCTCCAGTCCATCATTATAGTCAACAGTATGGCGACCTAAAACCGCATATACAGTTTACAGCGGGACATGCCACCTACCTCCCTGGAGAGATCCCCAATCTAGGACTGTCCCCCTGGATCGGGGACATTGTACCATGCGTGTGCACATCTGTATAGAGCGCCATGGGAATATGCAAGTCTCCACTTCAACTATGTCAACTCTGTTTTGCCCATTTAGTATCTGTTAAATCTTGCGTTGAGTTAATATTCCCTAAAACAATGCGATCCGCCTATTGGGGTACTCGGATACCCCATTACTTCCCTACTGCTTTACTTTCATAGTTTAGCTCCACTGAATAATCGGAGCAGTATTAATCAGGTTTGGTTATAGAATTGTTATTTTAAGAATTTTTCTACAAATATATTCTTCAAACATATAAAGGATAGAGAATATTGCCATGAACGTTTAAGATGATTTCCACTTTGGACAATATTCTTTAAATAAAAGGGTCCTCCGACTATAAGCCGATCACAGTGCACATTGCATCCACATCAGTCGTGTGTATCGTATGGAACACGATTATAAAAATGTCACTTCCTGATCCTTCACCGGTACGGCATGCGACATTGTAGGAACGGATGGCTGCCCTGGATGCCATGGACAGCACATTGCCTGCCAATGACGGCACGGACCTGTGACATAATCGGCTGCTGGTTCCCATCAGGAACATGACTGGTGGTAAAGGCTCGCAGATGTTCTGGCACAGCTACCGTCCTGACTATGCAGGTTCGGGCTCGCCTGCCTCCCTCGCCGTCTGCTGGTCATGAGCAGTAGAAGACAGGTTGTATCTTGAACAGTTATAGTTGCTGTATAGTGTAGATCTGAGCTGGAAACAGGAGGGGTTTGGCAGAAAATGTTAGCGCCATTCAGCAGGGTTTAATTATTATTTTAGTCCAGACTGCCTTATAGTGCCAAGATAATACTGCCATACACATACCACATAAAAGATAGAGCCAGGCAAATACTGCTATGTACAGCAATACCGCCATATAGAACAAAGATACTACTGCCAATTAAAGTCTAAAGACTATATACCGTCATATAGAGCCAAGACAGTGCTGCCATGTCCAGCCCACATAATACAGCCATATAGCCAAGACATTGCTGCCATGTACAGCCCAAATAATACCGCCATATAGAGCCAAGACTGTGCTGCCATGTACAGCCTACAAAATACCGCCATATAGAGCCAAGACTGCGCTGCCATGTACAGCCCACATAATACAGCCATATAGCCAAGACATTGCTGCCATGTACAGGCCAAATAATACCGCCATATAGAGCCAAGACTGTGCTGGCATGTACAGCCCACATAATACCACCATATAGAGCCAAGACTGCGCTGCCATGTACAGCCCACATAATACAGCCATATAGCCAAGACATTGCTGCCATGTACAGCCCACATAATACAGCCATATAGCCAAGACATTGCTGCCATGTACAGGCCAAATAATACCGCCATATAGAGCCAAGACTGTGCTGCCATGTACAGCCCACATAATACAGCCATATAGCCAAGACATTGCTGCCATGTACAGCCCAAATAATACCGCCATATAGAGCCAAGACTGTGCTGCCATGTACAGCCCACATAATACCGCCATATAGAGCCAAGACTGCGCTGCCATGTACAGCCCACATAATACCGCCATATAGAGGCAAGACAGTGCTGCCATGTACAGCCCACATAATAGTCGTATAGAGCCAAGACAGTGCTGCCATGTACAGCCCACATAATACCGCCATATAGAGCCAAGACAGTGCTGCCATGTACAGCCCACATAATACTGCCATATAGAGCCAAGACAGTGCTGCCACGTACAGCCCACATAGTGCTGCCATGTACAGCCCACATAATACCGCCATATAGAGCCAAGACAGTGCTGCCATGTACAGCCCACATAATACCGCCATATAGAGCCAAGACAGTGCTGCCATGTACAGCCCACATACAGTCATATAGAGCCAATAAACTGCCGCCATGTACAGCCCACATAATACCGCCATATAGAGCCAAGACTGTGCTGCCATGTACAGCCCACATAATACTGGTCCACAAGGACAGGGTCCTCTCCCCTCTGTACCAGTCTGTCACTGTAAACTTGTTTACTGTAAACGATATCTATAACCCTGTATGTAACCCCTTTCTCATGTAAAGCACCATGGAATTAATGGTGCTATATAAATAAATGACGATAATAATAATAATACTGCCATATAGAGCCAAGACAGTGCTGCCATGTAGAGCCCACATAATACCGCCATATAGAGCCAAGACAGTGCTGCCATGTACAGACCACATAATACCGCCATATAGAGCCAAGACAGTGCTGCCATGTACAGACCACATAATACTGCCATATAGAGCCAAGATGATGCTGCCATGTAGAGCCCACATAATACCGCCATATAGAGCCAAGACAGTGCTGCCATGTAGAGCCCACATAATACCGCCATATAGAGCCAAGACAGTGTAATACATATTCCCCATCATCCATTCTCAGACACACTAATTATTCCTGTATCCCGGATCCAGCGTCTCACTGAAACCCTCATATGTATGGCAGCACAATGGCATCGGTGCAGAGGACTATTCAGAGCCTCTCTCCAGCAATCAACCCCTAATCCTTCCAGGGTGAGAAGACAATGATTTTCCATTCCAACCTGAAGATTTGTGTGACTACGCTGCCAAAATTCCATCTTTCCTCAGCCAAACCGATAGTTCGAGTGCGTGGGGGAGTGATGGCTGTCGGCGGTATTCTTTCCTGTATCTCTACAATAATGGCTTTTATAGCTACTTTAGCAGGTTTTTGTTTGGCTTATTTTTGTTACTTTGATCATCACCTTTTTTTTTTCTTATTATACAGGTCCTTCTCAAAAAATTAGCATATAGTGTTAAATTTCATTATTTACCATAATGTAATGATTACAATTAAACTTTCATATATTATAGATTCATTATCCACCAACTTAAATTTGTCAGGTCTTTTATTGTTTTAATACTGATGATTTTGGCATACAACTCCTGATAACCCAAAAAACCTGTCTCAATAAATTAGCATATCAAGAAAAGGTTCTCCGACCTATTACCCTAATCTTCTGAATCAACTAATTAACTCTAAACACATGCAAAAGATACCTGAGGCTTTTATAAACTCCCTGCCTGGTTCATTACTCAAAACCCCCATCATGGGTAAGACTAGTGACCTGACAGATGTCAAGAAGGCCATCATTGACACCCTCAAGCAAGAGGGTAAGACCCAGAAAGAAATTTCTCAACAAATAGGCTGTTCCCAGAGTGCTGTATCAAGGCACCTCAATGGTAAGTCTGTTGGAAGGAAACAATGTGGCAGAAAACGCTGTACAACGAGAAGAGGAGACCGGACCCTGAGGAAGATTGTGGAGAAGGACCGATTCCAGACCTTGGGGAACCTGAGGAAGCAGTGGACTGAGTCTGGTGTGGAAACATCCAGAGCCACCGTGCACAGGCGTGTGCAGGAAATGGGCTACAGGTGCCGCATTCCCCAGGTAAAGCCACTTTTGAACCATAAACAGCGGCAGAGGCGCCTGACCTGGGCTACAGAGAAGCAGCACTGGACTGTTGCTAAGTGGTCCCAAGTACTTTTTTCTGATGAAAGCAAATTTTGCATGTCATTCGGAAATCAAGGTGCCAGAGTCTGGAGGAAGACTGGGGAGAAGGAAATGCCAAAATGCCTGAAGTCCAGTGTCCAGTACCGACAGTCAGTGATGGTGTGGGGTGCCATGTCAGCTGCTGGTGTTGGTCCACTGTGTTTCATCAAGGGCAGGGTCAATGCAGCTAGCTATCAGGAGATTTTGGAGCACTTCATGCTTCCATCGGCTGAAATGCTTTATGGAGATGAAGATTTCATTTTTCAGCACGACCTGGCACCTGCTCACAGTGCCAAAACCACTGGTAAATGGTTTACTGACCATGGTATTACTGTGCTCAATTGGCCTGCCAACTCTCCTGACCTGAACCCCATAGAGAATCTGTGGGATATTGTGAAGAGAAAGTTGAGAGACGCAAGACCCAACACTCTGGATGAGCTTAAGGCCGCTATTGAAGCATCCTGGGCCTCCATAACATCTCAGCAGTGTCACAGGCTGATTGCCTCCATGCCACGCCGCATTGAAGCAGTCATTTCTGCCAAAGGATTCCCGACCAAGTATTGAGTGCATAACTGAACATTATTATTTGATGGTTTTTTTGTTTGTTATTAAAAAACACTTTTATTTGATTGGATGGGTGAAATATGCTAATTTATTGAGACAGGTTTTTTGGGTTATCAGGAGTTGTATGCCAAAATCATCAGTATTAAAACAATAAAAGACCTGACAAATTTCAGTTGGTGGATAATGAATCTATAATATATGAAAGTTTAATTGTAATCATTACATTATGGTAAATAGTGAAATTTAACACTATATGCTAATTTTTTGAGAAGGACCTGTATACACCCCTGATTATTACTTTTGTTGTTGTTTTGCTGTTTATCTAGTTTCAGCCAGTAATTTCAGTTTTACAAATCTAGATAAAATTTTACTTTTTTACAAATTTTTATTGTATTTTTTTATTTTTCTTTGTTTCTGTGTTTTGCTGTTTTAGTATCGCATTGCTGAGTAGTCTCAGGTCCTACATACCAGAGCTGCTTTTTTTTTTTTTTTTGCCTCTCGTTTAGCATAACAAAGCCATTTATCCAGTTTTGCTGCTTGGGAAAACCAAACCCTCGTATGTAAATAGGGTACGGCTCTACCCAATGAAACTCAAGGACTCATCAAGAGCTTCTGGTCATATGACGCTAGTTACTAATTAATTCTGGAATCAGGTGGGAGAGGTAGTCCTTGCTTGTTGATTGGCTTCTGGAGAGTAAAGAAAAAAAAAAAGTGAGGGTTTGGGTTTCAGGGAGAAGGAGCAGAAGGGAGTGTCTGCAGGTATGCTGAAAGCTCAGGAGATACAACTTTTCCTGGCCAGAGAGTAGACCTTTCAATGGAGACTTCTTTTCCACATTGTGGATCGGGCATTCATACTTTCTTGCATTGGCTGAAGTGTATACAATGGACTTGTCATAGTTGGGTGCCAGCTCAAGGCTCCTAGAAGAAAAGACATTTCGAAGGATGTGTGCCTTGCAGCATGAATACCGCACATCAAGGACACGGTCTACAGTTCCTGGGAGAGACCTACAAGTGCCAAGCTGGGAGTATGAAGACTGCCAGAACTCGGGAAAACGTAGGCTTCCTGAGGAGGACAGGTTATACCTGGAGCAGCGGTATGCTGAAGAACATAGGACTTTGCCCATGAGAAAAGAACAATATTATTACGAAAGCCGAGCCAATGAAAAAGTGCCCAAGGACTATAGAGAATCTGAAGACTACTACTACAGAAGATCTCAAGAGGAGAATTATGACAGTAGGACAAACATGGACAGGTATTATGATACTTTGGAGAACATTCGAACTAGTCCTGTTAAATATAGGCATGATGGCAGGCTATATGGAGACAGGCGCCCCCGTCATGATGGCTACAATGACAATAGATATTCCTATCAAGACCCCAGAGAACTAGATTCTCGATATATGAGGAAATATGACACTTATTGTTCTGATGAAATCGAAAACGATGATCGATATTATCGGGACCGTCACCAGAGAAAAGTAGACCGGTGTTACGAGAAGGAAATGAGACATAAGCCTTTGGAGAAAAGGTACTCCGACCAAGATGTTCGAGATTATAGAACTGACCCTTATGTGGAACAGAAAAAGATAGATTATGAGCAAAGGGATTATAGAAGGGTAAAGGACCATTACCCAAGAGGTGAGAATGTTTGTTCTTCTCGGTATCTAGAAGTTTCAAGTAGCAGATGTAGACCCTCCGAGAGGGACTTTGTGGATTACAAAAGAGATAAAACAGAACCTGGACCAAAAGGAAATTCTAAGAAGACCAATACACGGCGTTATGATTTCTTACCATTGGATATTGATTCTATTGATGTAGTTAAAGATGAGCGGTTGGTAGACCGAGATTTTGAGAAACAAAATTATGACCGAAGTCGGTCTTTAGATTTTGAGGCTGAGCCTTCTACCTCATGTAAACGCATGGCTTATGATTTTGAGTACAATACTCCAGAAGATATTGACCTGTATCTTAATAGTGATGATCTACAGGAAGACTACCTGGGCAGAGATGCAGTGGATGACCTTTATCAAGATTACAATGTGTATAAAAATACTAATAAACAGCCAAAACTCAAGAGAGACCAATATGGAAGTTCTTGGGAAGATCAGAAGACGACTGATGTAGCTGATGGTCCTTATTATAGACCAGAGAGGAGTGATGTTTATCACGAATTTGATTTTGAAGATGAGAAATCAAGTAATGGGTCTACTAAGGATGTGGATTCCAACAACCATGGAGTTGAAAATACAGCTAGGAAACCTCACAGTAACGATCAGCCAACTCACAGGAAAACCGAACTGGAGTCTAGAACAGATTCTATGAAACGCAATAGCATTTACAGAAGGACGGCCCCAAGCAGTCTACGGAATTCTGAATTTGTCCAAAACCGGAGGAAAAAACAAGGTATTTTTTTTTTTTTTTTTTTGTTTTGAAATGGGAACGTTAATATAACTTGTAATGTCCCTGTCTCACAGCACAGGGCCTGGACTGCTCCTTCACTATATAGGTGTACAGCTTCCGTGTTCTGCTGCACAGGCCTCAAATGTGCACGGAAATATTCTCCTTTAGGGTATGTTCTCACAGTTTGTTTGTTTTTTACATGGATTTTGCAGAGGATCTGCTTTAAAATCTACCTTAAACTGTGAGAACCTATCCATGGGAGAGGCATATGGGAATACAGAAGAGGCTTCTTGCACCTCTATGGCCTCAGTGCAAAAACTGAGCCATAAATTGTCTGTGTGCATGAAAAGCACTTAAAAGCACAGATTATATTTACCAATGTGGTTAACCTTTAGAAGTGGACTATGTATGTGTTGCCAGTTACTTTTCCAAGTCATGTTATGTGCTAAGCTGGCGGCATGTAGTATTTCAGGTTTAGTTTGGTAGGCGTGGGTAGATACTGTTAATGTTGCTGTGCAGTTAGCAGCAATGATCCACCACTTGCAGTTGTAAATTGTGCTCGTAGCCATTGAAGATCTTTTGTGTTTTAAAGTCCCTTGTAAATCTGTAAATTATAAGTCCTTGAGTTACCATCTTCATATTATTTTATGTATTTCTAATGGTCCCTTTTTAGATGGGGTGATTCAGGTGCCCATTACTGTGCCTAAAATTGGACTAACCTCGGTTACCCAATCGAGCCAGTGCAACCCTGCTAATATTCTAGATTCCAGAAAGACCTTCAATTTCGCATTAGCTTAGATATAATAGGTTCGTATGCTGCTCACGAGTTTGGAAAAGATGTCTGAAACCCACATTTTCCCAGAATTGGTCATAATAAAGTACATTTTTAAGGTTTTCTTTTTTTTTATAGTATTGGCAGATATTGTTGGCAAATACCACAGTTTTGTACTTGCAGCTTGACAAAACTGATGAAGAATAAGCACTCCTTTAAAAAATGCACAAATGTAGTTTTCTTTTTCGTAGTACATCACTGTGTGCATGAATGGCGCTGGCTAATTGTGCATGTTTCATCAGAGGTACCGTATTCTTTGTTTTATTCTTGAAACAAAATGTGTAGATGGAAGCAAATTTGTATTGTTTCTGCTCCCCCTCCAACTCCAAAATTAATCAGCTTCCCTTGAATTCACCTCTCGCCCCTTCCTCCCCCTCGCCTGACATACTTTCACTGACTCCTCCTCTCCATCTCCAACTTTCTTTGTAATGGCAGTGCAGAGATGTCAGGTTGCATCATGCAATGTTTGCCAAAGGGACAATGCTGTGGACTGATGGTAGCACAGACTACCACAGTCCTAGTAATGAGGAAAATGGAGCAGAAAATTACTTTGTAACTTTTAGATGTACGGTAATAATTTCCTTTACTAAAGTTAGCAAACTTCAGGAATACTCACCTCCTGGTGAAAAATAAATGTGTAACTAAACTAAAAGTTCTGCAAACTTTATGTAAGGTAGTTATGTAGTGATTGCTCAAGTGTCTTTGTCTCCAGTGGGGGGTTGCAATTTCTTAGTGTATGTTTATTAGCAGCAAAAATCCACGAAAAATGCAGCCAATCGCTAGAAAAACGCATCAAAATCCACATTTAATTTAGCATTTTAATTTAATGCATTGTTTTTTTTTTTTATTGCAGAAAATGCTGTGCTTTTTAAAAGCCAAGCGTGAATACGATTTTAGAGATGTCATTCATTGGCGGCTATTGTGAAATGCGATTTCCCCCAAAACTCACATAATGGGGGAAAAAAAGGATTGAAGCGCTTGCGTGTCAACGAGCTTCAAATCTGGCCATACATGTTAGGCTACGTTCACATTTGCGTTGTTGGGCGCAGCGTCGTCGACGCATACCGACGCATGCGTCATGCGCCCCTATCTTTAACATGGGGGGCGCATGGACATGCGCCGGTATGCGTTGTATTGCGTTTTACGACGCATGCGTCAATTTGACGCACCAGACAGGGCGCGGACGACGCTAGTTGTAGCGTTTTCCCTGCGCCAAAATTCATGAACATTACTAGTTTATGTTAACGCATGCGTCAAAAAAACGCATTGTTGTGTTATGCGTTGTTGGTTGCGTCGACGACGCTGCGCCCAACAACGCAAATGTGAACGTAGCCTTAGACTATGAGGGTCTGACGGTATAGTGTGTATGGGGGCACTGGCCAAATGGTCGTCAGAAGAGATGTTCATCAGGCATGTCCCATTTCAGATTGCATTGTTCTCCCGAGATCAGCCGCCAGGCCGACGTTTCCGGAGCGCTCAGCCAAACAATATTTCAGCCGACAGCTGTCTAATGTGTATGGCCAGCCTAAGAGCATGTTCATACTCTGCATATGCAGTGCAGGTTTTCCGCAGCAAATTCTGCATGTTTAAGGCTGGTTTCACACTTGCGTTTTAAAACGCAGCGTTTTTTAGATGCATGCGTTTTTGCATTTAAACGCGTTTTGACGCGTTTAAACGCGTTTTTTCCTGCGTTTGCGTTTTTTAAACGCATGATGAGAAGTGTGTGACAGCTGCCAATCATAAAAATCAACTAGAAAACCCACTATAAACATAAATACCTAGGGTTAGGGTTAGGATCCCTAGTAACCCTAGGGATCCTAACCCTAAAACCCAAACCCTAACCCAAACCCTAACCTTAGGGTTTGTGTTTTAGGGTTTGTGTTTTAGGGTTGGGGGGTGGCTTATAAGTGTGTATTCTTGTGTTTTTCTATAAAAACGCATGCAAACGCATGTAGTTAAAAACGCATGCGTTTACATAGACATCAATACGTTTTTTTGCCGCGAAAAAACGCATGCTAAAATTACTACATGTTGCATTTCTGCAACAAAACGCATGCAGATAAAAAAAATGCATGCGTTGCAAAAACGCGTCAAAATGCATGCAAAAAAACGCATGCGTTTTTAATGTTATGTATAGGGGAAAAAAGCATGCGTTTTTTGTGTTTTTTACCAAAAAAAACACAAATGCGAAACTACCCTTATTTCCCAACTTTGGGTAAAATTGAAAATGAATGCTACACCAAATATTGACACATTTCAGATTTCAGGCTAAATTCGCGTGTTTTATGTTTGGTACAAATTTTATTACCGCCAATCTGCAGCATAATCTTCATTTGTTACACGTTGATTTTGCAGCAAATTTCACTTTTTACATTTCAAAAGGGTAAAATCTGTCCTGAATCCGCACAAAGAGTTGGCATGCTGCGGATATAAATATCTGCACCGCAGGTCAATTTCCAGAAGGAAAAGATCTTCAGTGTGCGGCTGCTGAGCGGTGGTACTACAGTGCGAATTTTCTGCCCGAAAAATCCGCACCAAATAAGCAACGTGTAAACTTATCATTAAGGATCGTAAATTTTGCTTAGAAATTTTCATCCATGTGTAAATGAGGTTTGTTGAATTATTTGGTGTCACACACACAAATCGGCACCAAACATGCAACATATTTACTAAAACCAGCCGGACCCCCTGGTCAGTTCACCCCAAAGCTGGGTTGGTTCTGCATCTCCTGTATATAACTGGACACACTCTTGTGCTCCCAAAAAACTGCGTAGTCCCTGCACTCCTCTCTCTGTACTTTGCCCCTGTTTTTCTATAACTCAACACAGTGCTGAAGTTTTACAAATTATCTCACTTTAACGGCACTGTGTTAGTACCTGGCACTAATGTGTCTCCTGCCAAGTGCCTGTGCAAGCAATGAAGGAGACGTGGCCCATTCATTCAGCCGATCGGTGGGGATGCCAGGAGTCCGATCCTTAAAGGAGTATTCCCAGCTCCAAGATCCTATCCCAATATGTAGTAGGTGTAATAATAATAATATTAGCAAATTCCTGCAAATAGAAATCTAGTATAGTTCTTCTGATTCAATATGTCGCTTAACCAATCTGCAGGGCATTGCAGCAGCTTAGGTATTCCTAGCTAAGTAACTCACCATAGATACCTAAGCTACTGCAATGCCCTGCACTTGTGGATAAGTGACATAGTGAATCAGAAGAACTATACTACATTTCTAATTGGGAGCTATTTGCTAATATTATTATTATTACATCTACTACATATTGGGATAGGATCTTGGAGATGGGAATAACCCTTTAATGATCAAAAAATGTTGTCCTGTGCAAAGGATTGGTCTCCTATAGCAAAGTTTTGAGTAACCTTTACACCAAGTTCTGGGCAGGAAGTTTTGAAACCTTCTTATTGATTAGATTGTTGTTCTTCTACATAGCACTGACTTCATACCGGCCAGTTTCTCCTCACCCTTGACAAGCATGCGACTTATAAATGTTTGCTAATTAGTCACTGAGCAAAAAAAAAGTCCGCTCTTTTACGAGAATGTAATCCTTAAGATTCTTTATTTCAGGCTGTAATTATGGAATGATGTACAGATATACGGCACTCGCCTGTCTATTGTGTCCTCAGAAGACACAGTCTGAATATTACCAGAATATGATCGTTGGGAAACGCTCCAATATTCCATAAAACGTTTCATTTAGCGTTTCATATAATTACAGATCATGGGTTTATTAGACAATTGCATGAAGGACAATTCCCCAATTATACTTTCGCTACTATTTCATTAATAGACCACAAGAGATCGTCATTTTGGGTAATATTCCAGGAGTGTGCACGTGGCCATTTAAGATTTACTTCTTGTGAAATAGGCAATTATTTTGTAAAAGAAAACTGACTTTATAATATTTATTGCAGAAGTAATATGAGAATATGACACCGTATTATTCCTAGTGCGGAGCTTGAGGGGTTATAGAACTAGATGTTGGCACTCAATGGACCCCAAAGTCAGTATTCCTGCCCCTTCAGGCCCAGAATGGGCATAACGCAATAAATAAGTTATTTCCCTGTGTGTTCCGGAGTTTTCCAACAATCCACAAGATAAGTGTCTGATTACTGGGACCATCGCCGATTGTGAGAAATTGAATCCTCTTGAATGCAGGTGTGGTCATGCTGACTTGCCATCGCTCCACAATCGAAATATAAAAAGGACAGCGCCACACCAGGAAGTGACAGACAGTAACTTTCTTTATTCTGCCTCCTGCGGCGACGTTTCGGTCCGTGGACCTTTTTTAAGCGCTTGAAAAAGGTCCACGGACCGAAACGTCGCCGCAGGAGGCAGAATAAAGAAAGTTACTGTCTGTCACTTCCTGGTGTGGCGCTGTCCTTTTTATATTTCGATTGTGGACTCTTTTGCTGGGACGGACCCCCTGGTGTGGACGAGCGCCCTGATGTCCATGGAGACGGTGTCAGTATTGGGTGCGGTCTAACACATTTGTTGGATATTTGCCATCGCTCCAGTCAATGTCTATGGAACGGACAAGCGCTGGTCTTTGTGGTCCCCATTATGGGCCATTTGAAGGTGCTGATTTTGGTGGGTGCTCAGTTACCTCCATGTTTGTACAATGATGGGGACGGAATGGTCGTCGGTACAGTAGTTCTGAGCCCATACAGCAGTGGTCCCAACTTTTCTTGACCCATGAGCCACTTTCAGCTCTGACAGATGGTTGCGAGCTAGATCAGAGCCCCCTGAGTAGTGACACCCAGATCCCCCTATTACCGGTATAATGACATCCAAAGCTTCCTCCATAGAAAACTCACCGAGACTCTGTCGGTGGCCCTGTCAGGGCAAATGTCCAAACCTTCCCGGAAATGAACTGCAATTATGCTGTAAACATTAACAAAACTGCCAAATAGACAAGTTGCATGCAAGTCATGGTCACATAATGTTAGGGCTAGCGGAACGCACCAAATAATAAGACAGATAGAGTAAGTTGCGTTCACAGCCTGGGGTCCACTGTGCAGAGATGGAACCTGCTGCCAAGTAATGACGAACTATATGGCGGTACAATGTGAATACACACACGGGTTACAAATGTATACTAGCGCATGGCCGTGCGGTCATGCGAAGCTTATATAGCTGCAGCACGTTCAGGACCTTCCAATAAAGGACCAATGGGAAGCTGCCACAGAAGTTTAGCACCTTCTGGACCTTCCAATAAAGGACCAATGGGATCTGCTGCAGTATCTGAGCATGTGACCCTCGATCTCCAGCGGGAGATCTTGCCCTGGGCATGCTCAGAAGGGGAAAAGCAGGACTTAGTCCCAAAAGTGTCTGCTCGCCGCTGCCCAGCATTGACTTCAATGGCAGAAGCAGGAAAAGCAGCAGTAACCCTATGCACAGAGTGAGACTGAGCAAGACGCTGGGACCGATGTCTCCGCTGAGCAGGCTCCACTGCGGCTGGAGAAGAATGGGAGACCGCAGCAGAGATGGCCCGAGATTCCCCCTGTGCAGAGGCGGGAACTCGACCCCTAACACATATGACTTGCGTTTGTGTTTGCCACTTGTATCGCGTGTGACTTACGACCGGCCAACTTAGAGGGGTTGTCCACCTTTTGTGGCCAACTTTTTTTCTTTTTCTTTTCTTTTTTAAATATGTATTTGGAACATAAATCTGCTGAGAAGCGCTCAGAAGAAGAGAGGCAATAAAAGGCAAATTTTTTAATGAAAACCAATTGGGGGAAAAAAAGTCCCCAAACCCTTTAAGTGCACATTCTCTAACTGTCATGGACATCAGCATTGACTTGCCATCATTATATGTTCGCTGTCCATTCTCGAGCCTGATCCTCTTTATTCTTTCCATAAGTAGCAAAGTCGCAATAACTCCACTTCTCCACCTTCTAAGTCCAAGACTTCTTGCCGTCAGGGCCGTCTGCGTGTAATGACCAGAGGTCCGAATAAGATCCAGTGAGTCACAAACCAAGACCAAGGCAGAAATCTCCAACGGTATTTACTCAAAGGCAAATTAATCAAGGTAATATGGAGAATATTAAGGCAGATGCACCCCAAAGATACACTAGCTCAGCAGCAGCTGAAATCACTGTGCCACTCAAAGGTCTCCTGAGAACTGTGTACTACAACAGACTAGTAAGAAATTTACCTTACAGGCAACTAAAAGCAGGAACAAGTGTAAATTGAATGTAGTGTTATTAAGGGAGCCCCTGGAATGGCACATTGAGTATAACTTACACAACTCTAATATAAGATACACCTCTAAAGTAACAACTTAACACTCTGAGCAGAGATACCCGGGTATCTATAACTATGGTACCGTATCCTGAGATGGATTTCCTCTCAGGCAGGAATCCGCACAGGCTGCAGCCAGTTCATATTTTCAGCGCCAATAAGTTACAGCAAACTCCTCTTGTCTTGTCTTGTCGGCCGATGCCGAGCCCAAACGCCGGGGACTTAGTTAGTGGTCTCACGATGTAGTCCCTGCTTCTGTAGCTCCTAGGAATGCTTCCACGACAATCCGTCCGTCTCTGTATCAGCCGTCTGTCCAGACTTGTTTCTCCACTCAATGCACAGGGAATCCACAGACTTCCAAATACGTACTGGGTTCTTAGTAAAGTCTCAGTCTTTTGTTAAATAAAGGGTTAACTCCTCTCCAGGAAACGTTAGCCACACAAGTCTCTCACAGAGTTAAACAAAAGGTTAATTCTTCTCCAGGGGAACGTTAGCAACAAAAAGTCTCTCAAAAGCTTCTTTTCCTCCAAAAACACTTGCAGTAAATCCACACAGTCTCTCTTTAAGATATCACAGCAGCTTCTCCTTTTGCTTCCCGCCTTTTTCTCTCTCAGCTCTCACTTCCAAGTTTCACTTTACACCCGAGACACTAGACCCCACCCAGCAGCACACATTGTCTCTGGGAGTTTTGCACGGTCTGTTCTCTTCTGCAATAGGCAAAAACCACAGGGTCCTAGTGCCCTCTCAGTGGGACTACAGTTCACCCTCTTACATGCCACCCCACTAGAGGTTGGCGTCCTCGACATACCTTCCCACTCAAATTCATCTTGAGCATATCGCTGAGGCGGTATTCCTGCCGTAGATCGTGTAGTTCTCCTGAGTCCTACATCAACAGGTGCGACCTTAGAGGGAGCTAGAGTCTCTTCCATGGTCGTGTCAGTGGGCGTAAGTGGAGTTGTCTCCTCCTGCGGCTCGATGTCCTGTGATACAGCGTCAGGACCAAGCAGTTGACCTGATGCACTCTCCTCAACAACATCCTCCATATCCCCAACATTCTCATCACCCGAGGCCAGATCGGTCACAGGGGGCAAATAAGCAGGCGCAGGAGTAAGCACACCATCAAACTCAAGATCATTCAGAGCTTCCGCCCCTTGAAACATGGCCTCTGGCTCTAGGGGGGTAGGCGCCGAATCTTCAAACCAGCACCGCTGTAACATGTTACGATGCAAATTACGGGTTGGCCCCCCTGTCCCCACCGGTTTGACCTCGTACACTGGAATCTCAGGGTTCACCTGTTTTTTTATCAGATACGGTATCGCCTCCCATCGGTCACTCAGCTTTCCTGACCGTCGTTTTGTCCTCACCAACACTCTGTCTCCCGGAGAGAACAGCTCTGTTTGTACAGGTCGCGTGTCCTTATGGACCACCTGGCGAAGGCGGTCACCCACCACCTGATGCACCACCCTCAACCGCCGCCGATGCTCTCGTACCCACTCGGATGCAGTCCGAAGGGGGGCGGAGGAGGGATCTGGCATGCTCAAATCCTCAATGTCTCGGCCAGGTCTACCAAACATCAACATGTGTGGTGAGTAACCAGTAGTACTGTGCACCCTGTTATTGTAAGCCCACATCAATTCGGGGAGATACTCAGGCCAGCATGTCTGTTGCTGACTCTCTAAGGACCTCAACATTTGCAACAGGGTCCGATTAAAACGCTCACACGCCCCGTTACCCTGAGGGTGGTAAGGCGTTGTTCTCGACTGCTCGATACCATAGAGCTGGTGCAACTCTTTCATCAGCGTTCCCTGAAAGCAGGCCCCTTGATCTGAATGTATTCTCTGCGGACACCCGAACACTTGGAAGAAATGTCGGCACACTGCCTCAGCCGCCGACTTGGCCGTCTGATCTCTTGTCGGCACCGCTACAGCATACTTGGTAAAGTGATCTGTCATCACCAGGCAGTAGGAGTACCCTGATGTAGAGTACCCTATCAACACGTAGTCAATCATGAGTAGTTCCAGTGGAGCTGAAGTCTTAATAGACTGTGTGGGAGCCCGCTGCTCAGGGCTTTTGTTGAGCCCACAAATTCGGCACTGCCGACACGCGTCGGCCACCATCCCTACAGGAATTATCAGTTGGTACCGATGCTGCAGCTCCGATGGCAGGTACACCTTACGATACAAAAGACCTTGTTCCACACACAATTTATCCCATTGTCGAAGGAGTTTCATTCCTTCCATGGACAACTGAGCCTTGTCCTCTGCACTGGGCCAGGCCTTGTTTTGTACCCAACGGCGCACAAGTGCAACGTCCGGACACTCATCCTGGACTCTTGTCCAATCTGAGGGTGTTTTACCCAGGACACAGGGCATCCCGGTGGCCACCCCACTTGAGTGTACCACACTTTGGAAGATAGGTATTTGCCCCAAAGCTGGAGTTTCAGTATCCTCAAGTTGTTCATCAACATCTTCCCCGGATGACCCAAGGGGCACTCTTGACAATGCATCTGCATTGCCGTTCTCTCGACCAGAGCGAAATTTAATGCGGTAATTGAACTTGGCCAGTCTGGCGACCCACCGCTGCTCCAACGCCCCCAGTTTTGCATTCTCTAAGTGAGCTAGCGGGTTGTTATCTGTCATGACTAGCACCTCAGCTCCTGTTAGATACTCGGCGAAGCGTTCTGTCATTGCCCACACCAGGGCCAGCAATTCCAGACGGAATGAGCTGTAGTTAGCCGGATTTCGCTCGGAGTCTCTTAAAGATCTGCTGCCATAAGAAATCACTCGTTCTCGGCCGTCCTGCACCTGTGCTAGTACTGCCCCCAACCCATGAAGACTACCATCGGTATACAACAAAAAAGGGGTGTCAAACCGGGCGTAGGCCAGCAATGGGGCACTCGTTAGGGCGGTTTTCACTCCATCAAATGCCTTTTTCTGTAGGGGCCCCCATGGAATGGGGCGATTTCGAGGACCCAGCGCTGTCCCTCTCAAAAGTTCATTCAAGGGACTCACCACTTGTGAGAATTTAGGCACAAACCGCCGATAGTATCCTGCTAGGCCCAGGAAGGCCCGCACTTCTCGCAGGTCACAAGGAGGTGGCCACTCTTGTACCGCCTTAATCTTACTGGCTAAAGGTAGTACCCCGTCCGGGGTCACCAGATGCCCCAAATATTCAATCTGGTTTCGTAACAGCTGACATTTTTTTGGCTTTATTTTCAGGCCGTAGCTCTTGAGCCGCCGGAGAACTTGACGCAGCTTCTCCAGATGATCTTCAAATGAGGTTCCGAACACCACAATGTCGTCCAAATATATCAGGACTGATTCAAAATTTAGATCACCCAAGCAATGTTCCATCAGGCGTTGGAAGGTTCCCGGGGCGGTAGCGAGGCCAAAGGGCATCCGGTTGAACTCAAAGAGCCCCATTGGCAATACAAACGCCGTCTTGGCCCGATCTTTTTCAGCCATTGGGACCTGCCAGTACCCGCTTGCCAAATCCAACGTTGAGAAATACTTGGCCCGACCCAGGGCCGACAGGGATTCTTCAATACGGGGTAAAGGATAGGCGTCCCGTACGGTGTGGGCATTCAATTTCCGATAGTCCACACAAAATCGGAGTGTCCCATCCTTCTTGCGGACCAAGACTACAGGGGCCGCCCAGGGACTCCGGCTCTCTCGGATCACTTGGTTGTCCAGCATACTGGCCACCATGCTCTTCACCTCTTGATAGAGCGCCGGAGGAATTTGGCGATATCTTTCTCTAATGGGTGGAGTATCCCCCGTTGGAATCTCATGCTCAATCGTCTGGGTACACCCGAAGTCCTCTCCATGTCGGGAAAAGGTCTCTTGATGTTCCCACAAAACTCTCTCCAACTGCTCCAACTGCACGGGGGTCAGCTTCTCCCGATCCACTCCCATCTGCTCCATGATCACATGAACATTCCATTCCTCCGTAGGAGGTTCAGTCCGGCCTACCTCGACCGCGAATGTCCAGGATGACTGTTGGTCTGGTCGCAATTCGAACCCTGCATTTTCCGGCACCTTCTCTGCCGGTACGAACAGTTCAGCCAGTATGGTCCCAGCGGGAATTGCAACAGCTTCATCTAAAACATTGATGCATCGGACCGGTACTCGTCCATTCTTCACAATCGCCAAAGAACGGGCCACATGTACCTTGGCAAATGAGGAACCCTCTCGGGCGGGCTCAAGTAGCACTTCAAGCCCATTCAATCTCTGTGCAGCTCCCACAGGCAGCATTAAGAGTTCCTCTTGTCTGGGTCCCAGCCGGATCGGGGCCCTCGAAGTCACTCGGACCCGGCCCACCCGGCCACCTGGGACCGCACTTTTCAGCAAGTCGCAACTCAGCACTAGACGGTGTAGAATTCTCTGTGTGGGTCGGTGTCTTGTCGCACGGGCCCAGTATCGGGGTCCTTCACTGGCATACATCTGGTGATTCAAATCTCGCAGCACGTTCATTCCGAGCGTCACTTCCATCCCTCTTCTAGGGGGGTGATCCACCAGTACTACCCCTTTCTGCCCCAACTCTTTTTTTTGTTTAAATAGTTTTTTTATTGAAAGCAAACATGCACAATACAATTTATGCACTGTCCAGTATTTTACAAAAATTTTAACATTTTCCAAACCCCCAACAATCCCAACCATACCCAAACCTCCCCCTCCCCTGACAGCTCCTTCCCAGTTATACTTTTGTTACCAGTATTGATGGTTCCTTGAGCCATTTGACTCACTTATGTTCGCTTGTTCCTCTAGCACTCTCTTCCTTTCAGAGGCTCTCACTCTCCCATTTCCCATAACTACTCATCCCAGCTCGAGCCACGGAGACCACATTTTGTCAAACGTTTCTATTTTCCCACGTCTTTTATAGACCCCCTTTTCCAGATTGAGACCATGTTTAACATAATTCAGGAATTCACCCCTTGTAGGCGGTTCCTCCTTGATCCAGTTCCTTGCTATTACCTTCCTTGCCATGTATAATAGCCTAGCTATTGCTATCTTCCAGATGTTATCCACTCTAATTTCCTCTACATATCCTAGTATACACACTATCGGATCTCTCGGCACTCTGCATTTATACGCCCCTTCCACACGGCTCATTACCACCAACCAGAAAGCAACCAGTCTTGGACATGTCCACATCATGTGGTATATTCCTGCATTCCCAGTCTTACATCTCGGGCATTCAGAGTCAGCACGCAACCCCGCTCTGCACAACACTTCCGGTGATTTATAGACTCTGTGCAAGATGTACAGCTGCGATAGTCTATACGGCTCGCTCAGCGACACTCGTGGAACCGACTCCAACACCGACTCCCAGGTTTCATCCTCCATTGGGCCTAAATCTCTTTCCCATTTCGCTCTCGCTTTTAAAGGGAAGTCTAACAAATATGCATGTAGAAGGTCCTTATAAAGGGTGGTAATGACTCCCCTTGTGGACCCTTCCCCACACACGTATTCCAGAACTATGTCCTCTTGGATCTCAACACCACCGCCCCTGTTTTGAGCTTTAAAAGCATGTTTCATCTGAGCATATTGATACTCCCCAGTCGGTCTCAGTCCAAACTCCCCTTGCAGCTGCGAAAAGGACTTTAATCCTCGTTGTTGAACTATCTGAGCCACCAAGTGGATTCCTTTGGCCCTCCACTCCGCCAGCACTCCAAGGGCCGCAAACTCAACCAAATTATTATTAAACCATATCGGTGTAAATTTAGTCAGCCCCGTAACCCCCCGAATCTGTCGCAGTCTGGTCCATAATTTATATATCAAAAACATAGTTGGGTATAATTTCCCCAATACTCCCAAGGAACCATCCTCCAGACACTGCGCTACCGGTCGTCGGTCTGTCACCCTCTCCATCAAGTGCTGTACCGCACTGGAGGACACCTCCCGTGCCCAGCCCTTCAAATGTTGGCTCTGGGCTGCAAGAAAATATAACTCAGGATTGGGTAAAGCCAATCCTCCATCTTCCTTGGGTCGCTGAAGCGTCTCCAGGCGAATACGTGGGTACCGCCTCCCCCATATCAGACTTCTAAATAGAGCATTAATCTGCCGGAATTTCCCACGTGGAATCCAAACTGGCGCGTTATGTAGGACGTAGAGTAATTTGGGCATCAGAACCATTTTAATTAGATTAACCCTCCCCACCACCGATAAGTGCAATTTATTCCATGCATCCACTTTTGCTTTAAGGGCGCCCACGAGAGGTGTCAAATTCCTATACAGAAACTCTGTAACTGGCATCGAGATCCATATTCCCAGGTATCTGAAAAGGGATACTACCCTAAGCCGCCCCTCTCCCAATGGCTCACTTCTGCTCTCCTCCACCCCATCCACCTCAAAGAGGACCGATTTATCCCAGTTTATCCTCAATCCCGATAAGTCTCCAAATTTCCCAACGATCTCGATAGCCCCATTCAAGGCTTCATCCGGGTCCGCTAGGAACAGTAGGATGTCGTCTGCATATAACGCAATCTTCTCCTCAACACTCCCATAACTGAACCCAGGGACTTCATCCGACTGTCGGATCTTGGCGGCCAATGGCTCCACAGCTAAGGCAAACAGAAGGGGCGACAGTGGGCAACCCTGCCTCGTACCTCTGGCCAGCTTTATAGGCTGAGAAAGTTCCCCATTCACTCTAATTCTAGCTGTTGGTAGTGAATATAACAGTTGAGTCCACGCCACAAATTGCGGGCCAATACCCATACATTTCAACACCCGCCAGAGATATCCCCACTCCACACTGTCAAACGCCTTATGGGCGTCCAAGGATGCAATAACCCTTCGGCCACAATTGTCAGACTTCAGCTGCAGGTTCATATGCAGCCTCCGCAGATTAACCGCTGTAGATCTGTCAGGCATAAAACCAGACTGATCCGGATGCACAAGGTTAGTAATGACACTAGACAGACGGGTAGCTAACACCTTGGCCAAGAGTTTGACATCAATGGTTAACAGAGAGATTGGCCGATATGACTCAGGCTTCCCCAGATCCTTATCCTCCTTCGGAATAACCACTATAATAGCCTCCCTCATAGATGCTGGGAGATACCCTTTACATCCAGCCTCCTCCAGTACTAACTTTAATCTGGGAATCAGCACTTCCTCCAAACTTTTATAGATTTCGGCTGGTAACCCATCAACCCCAGGTGCCTTCCCATTGGCCATAGACTTCAGCGCCCGACTCAGTTCCTCCTCGGTGATAGGGGCATCGAGGCTCACCCTATCCTCCTCACTCAATTTCGGAAGACCCAGACTCTCAAGGAAAGTCTCCGTATCTCCGGCTGACTCATTGACCCTGGAGGAATATAAGTCCGCGTAAAAGTCCGCAAAGACCTTTATAATATCAGGTGTTTCAGATACCCTGCTCCCCCCATCCGAAACCAACGAGTGTACATATGAGGTACTACGCTGAGCCGCGGCTACCACCGATAGCATGTGTCCCACTGTTTCTCCCTCCTGAAAATAAGCCACCCTCTGAAACTCCCGCTTCCTTTCAGCTTTTCCCAGCAGAATCTTTTCCATACAATTTTGCGCTGTTCTCAACCTTTTCTCTGCCTCGGAGGTCCCCAGTACTACCATCTCGTCCTCCGCGGCTTTCAACTCTTCCAATGCCACTCTCTCCGCTTCCCTTGTCCTCCTCTTACACCTACTAATGTCTCTAAAAAGTAGCCCTCTCAGGTACGCTTTCATTGCATCCCAAACAGTCAGAGCATCAGTACTCCCATCATTTAACGCAAAGAATTCCGTCACCTCCTTCCCTATACCGTCCAAGTCAATACTCTGTAACCAGTTAGGATGGATCTTCCATTCTCTCCCGCTTGTAGTCCGTGTCCCCAACAACCTAACCTCCACCTCAATTGGACTATGATCCGAAAGGGCCCTCGGCAGATAACGCACCTCCCCCACCATTGTGTCCAACAGGCGGTTACCCAGTGCCATATCAATTCTGGATAGCGTAGCATGAGCCGGCGAATAGCACGAGTATCCTCTCTCCCCAACATGTCTGACTCTCCATAGATCAATCATGCCTAATTCACGCACATAGGTTCCAAATGTTGTAGTGTGCCCCTCCGACCTATTCTGGGCGTTCTTATTTTTATCCCAAAAGTCATCGCATATATTGTTCAAATCCCCAATAATTAAGAGTGGCAGTGGTTCCCATCGTTCCACCCTCTCCAATACCTCCCTGATCTTCTTACTTGAATATGGAGGTGGAATATACATTGCCGCAACACACAATCTCACTCCATACAATATACATTGTATCACCACATACTGACCCTCAGCATCCACGCATACTTTCACCTCTTCATACTGCACTCCCACCGGCACCAACACTGACACACCTCTTGAGTACGTCGAGAAGGTAGAGTGATACCCTTTCTGTATCCAACGTCTATTTAGTACGTCCACTTTCTCCTGTATCAAGTGCGTCTCTAGCAAGCATATCATAGAAGCCCGTTGATCCTTCGCATACTGCAAGCTCGCAGCTCTCCTAGACTTATCCGCCAGGCCTCTCACATTCCAGCTCAATATCTTAAAGCGGTCCCCTATTATGTGACTCATCATCCTTAGTTATGTCAATACTCCCGGTTCTGAGCTGTCTAACTTCCCTCCCCACCCTCACCCCTCCCCCCCCCTCCCCCACACCCCCCAATATTATACATTCTGCCTCTTATCAAGAGTGGGGCACCATCACCCGTTGCGAACACTCTTGCTAAACCTTCTCTTTCCGCCTCCCGCTACCGTTTATAACAGAATTCGGCGCAATTCTTAGAAGAACAGTATAATTAAACCTGTATTATATTACAACTGCAAGAAACTAAATAAACTTTTTAGTACGCTGCACACCCTTCCTCCCTCATATTTCACCGCCGCACCAGCTCTCCCAGTGCGTTCCCTGAGTAATACCCAACTCCACCCTTCAACCTTCACATTTCAATTACCAGTGTACTGTCAGTCAATCTCTTTTTTTCCCTTTTTGAAAGAATTAAGATACCTCCCGACCAACCCGCCCCACATTTTCAATCTCCTTTCCCTTTAAGTTTTTTAGCGTTAAGATCTATCCACTGGGTAGCGTCCTCCGGCGTCTGGAAAAAGTGAATCTTATCCATCGCTACCACTCTGTCGTGCCGGAAACATCATGGAGTATTGCACTCCCAGTTCTCTCAGCCGTCTCTTGATACCCGTGAACATCATCCGTTGTTTCTGTACCAGGGCGGAATAGTCAGGGTAAATAGCAATTCTTTGACCTCCAATTGTCAGATCCGTCATGTCTCTAGCCTTCCTCAGGATAATGTCTCTGTAGTTTAGGATTTTGGCAAGCATGGTACGGGGACTTGCTCCAGGGACAGGTGGTTTCGGTGGGACCCTGTGGGCTCTCTCTACCGCAAATACTTTTGTCAGTGCTGCATCACCAAAAGTCTCAAGGAGCCAGCTTTCAATATACTCCGTGGGATTCCTCCCCTCAGTTTTTTCAGGGACACCCACTATGCGAATGTTATTTCTTCTGGACCTATTCTCCAGATCCTCATTTTTTGCAGCTAGCTCCGATATTGTTTGAGCAAACTTCCTCTCCGCTTTCTGCAGCTGCACTATATGGTCTTCTGCCGTGCTCACTCTTTCCTCCACAGCCCCCACACGTTTGTCAATCTTCTGCAGGGCTGCATTTATCTGGGCTGTATCCCCTTTAACCTCCTGTATCTGCTGGGTCAGGGATTGTTTGCAGGATGATACCAGTGCAAAGACATCTCTAAGGGTGGGCTCTGCTCCTGACTCCTTATCTTCAGGTCCCCCTACTACCACCGCCATGTCACCATCCCTGCTCCCCTGTTGTACCTCCTGCTCCTCTGCTGGGCTTTCCTCCTCTCCTTCTGTGTCTGTGTCCACTCCGTCGTCCTCCTCTGCTTTTCCTGTGTTCCCTGCGGCTTCCACTCTAGCAAACTGCTGGAGCTTTGCCGCCGCCGACATTCTCTTCTGGCATGCCGCGTTGTCCTTCTCCGCCTTCTCCCTGGCGTCGGCGCCATCTTGGCCGGTCCCTGCCTCGCCGGCTCCGGCGTCTCTTTGTCTCCTCCTGGTCATGTTCACCGACCTCGGGGCCGCCGCTATTCACCGCCGCACTCCCGGGACTCTCCTGCAGCCGGTAAGCGCTGTGAATCGCCGCTCAGCTGCGGCTTATAAGGATAATATTAACTTTGGCAGCGGGAGCGCTCTGTCACGCGTCCGCTCACATGAACGTTCAGGCCACGCCCCCCTTTCTGCCCCAACTCTTGACCAAACATTTTTAGTTGCATCCACACGATCCCTTTTACTGACAATTGACCATTATTTGCGGCGGTCAGTCGTATCACTCGGCCATCCTCTGGAATCACTAGTCGACTGAAGTATCTCTCATATACTTCTAGAGGCATTATAGTACATTCGGATCCCGTGTCAACCAAGCACCTCATCTTCCGCCCTTCAAACTCTGCTTCTATCACTGGACTACATGCAAACAAATCTTGTTCATTCCGTCGAGGGCTTTGTGTGGGTGGGGCCGCTGCTGCTTGCCCTCTCATGGCAGCGGCCGGAAGTTTAAAGCCGGCGACGGGGTTTCTGGGGCTGTAAGCGCCCGGCAGTAACGCGAGATGTGTCCCTGGCGGCCACACTTCCAGCAGGTGATTGTTCCTCGTGGGCGAGGGCTTGACTCATTCTGATAGGACGACCTGGCCATTTGCGGGGTCACCGTTCCAGGGGGTGAGGCAGGAGGTTCCCGCGAGGGGGTAGAGGCGGGATCAACTGTCAGTTGAGACAATTTCAGCTTCAACTCCTTCACCTCAGCACGCAGAGCTTGTACCACGCTTACCAGCCCCTCTCCCCCCGACCCTGATGAACCACCTTCCTCCAGCTGGGCACTGTTCACTGACCCCTCGGGAACATAGGCCGATTTCTCTTCCCTTTCCACTGCAGCTCGGTAAATCTGCCAGAAAGATAACTCTGGTGCAACCCGGGCCATTTCCAACAGTTTGTCCCGGAGAAGTCTATTGGCTACACCGGTGATGAATTGGTCCCGGAGCAAGCGGTCTACCTCCCGGAATGCCCCCATGGCCCCCGGGTCTAGTCGCTGCATCTCATTCAACATCTCTTGCAAAATATTAGAGTACTGCATCAGGGACTCACACTCTCTCTGGGGACGATTAAAGAATAGGGACCGAAGCTGAGCCACACGCGCTCGGCCCCCCAAACTCCCCTCTAACAGTTCCAAAATCTTTTCTAATGTATCCCTCTCTGATTCTGGGCGCACCATCACCATACGCCTAATATCACCCTCCAGTGCATTTAATGCCAGCTCAGCGCGTAACGCGGGGGTCAAATTACACATGCGCAGAATACTCCGGATTCTCTCAGCCCAATCTTGCAACGCCATATTGCGCCCATCGTATTTCGGCATGTGCTGAAGTAAAGCCCCTACAGGCACATACCCTCCCGGAGTCGCAGCGGCTGCCAAGGGAACCCCAACCCCTGAGGAGGATGCGGATACAGCGGGGTCATTTCCACCCTCGCCCTCGTCCATGACAAACACTGGATCCTGCCGACTACGCCAAAAATGTAATGACCAGAGGTCCGAATAAGATCCAGTGAGTCACAAACCAAGACCAAGGCAGAAATCTCCAACGGTATTTACTCAAAGGCAAATTAATCAAGGTAATATGGAGAATATTAAGGCAGATGCACCCCAAAGATACACTAATTCAGCAGCAGCTGAAATCACTGTGCCACTCCAAGGTCTCCTGAGAACTGTGTACTACAACAGACTAGTAAGAAATTTACCTTACAGGCAACTAAAAGCAGGAACAAGTGTAAATTGAATGTAGTGTTATTAAGGGAGCCCCTGGAATGGCACATTGAGTATAACTTACACAACTCTAATATAAGATACACCTCTAAAGTAACAACTTAACACTCTGAGCAGAGATACCCGGGTATCTATAACTATGGTACCGTATCCTGAGATGGATTTCCTCTCAGGCAGGAATCCGCACAGGCTGCAGCCAGTTCATATTTTCAGCGCCAATAAGTTACAGCAAACTCCTCTTGTCTTGTCTTGTCGGCCGATGCCGAGCCCAAACGCCGGGGACTTAGTTAGTGGTCTCACGATGTAGTCTCTGCTTCTGTAGCTCCTAGGAATGCTTCCACGACAATCCGTCCGTCTCTGTATCAGCCGTCTGTCCAGACTTGTTTCTCCACTCAATGCACAGGGAATCCACAGACTTCCAAATACGTACTGGGTTCTTAGTAAAGTCTCAGTCTTTTGTTAAATAAAGGGTTAACTCCTCTCCAGGAAACGTTAGCCACACAAGTCTCTCACAGAGTTAAACAAAAGGTTAATTCTTCTCCAGGGGAACGTTAGCAACAAAAAGTCTCTCAAAAGCTTCTTTTCCTCCAAAAACACTTGCAGTAAATCCACACAGTCTCTCTTTAAGATATCACAGCAGCTTCTCCTTTTGCTTCCCGCCTTTTTCTCTCTCAGCTCTCACTTCCAAGTTTCACTTTACACCCGAGACACTAGACCCCACCCAGCAGCACACATTGTCTCTGGGAGTTTTGCACGGTCTGTTCTCTTCTGCAATAGGCAAAAACCACAGGGTCCTAGTGCCCTCTCAGTGGGACTACAGTTCACCCTCTTACATGCGGTGACATACAGGACTGCTCTGCTCACATTCACAGATTTATAAATTCCTTCTTTGGGAGAGGAACCTGTAGTTGTCACATACTTTCTGCCGTCTAGTGAACCTCATTGACCTGGAATGAGGGACGGTACAGGAGAGACCAGTTCAGGTTAAGAGGTTTCCATGAGTTGTTTGTAACGTCAGGTTCACCTACTAATTACATCACAATACTAATTGTTCACACATGGCTACTAAAAAAAACCCATTCAAAATACAGCGGGTTTTCACAATTTTCTACACCATATTGTTTTGACACCATGGATAAAGTTCCCTAGTTCTCACTACTAACCAGATATTTACAGATGGTGGTCAACCTTGCCAAGGGCTATTGCAACCTCTACATTACTGTGGCCACATACATATTAATCTAATCTAAAGGCCCTATACACATTACACTGCTGACTTCAAAGGGTTCAGTGAACAATCTGATGTGTATGGGGACCAGCGTTGTATCTTGAAGCTTGTTGGCCTCAATGCAGAATCTTTAAGAAGGCCTCCAATTATTACAGGTCTTTAATAGCATTGGTCTTCCATATACTAACTCCAGGTCCAACTGCAACCCCAGCACACACTATAGTAACGTAACCTCTCCCCTATTGATGGGGTCCCCAAATGCTCTCCAGCGATCTTGGTGGGACTAGCCAACCATACGTTACAGGCCAACTGGGCAGTTTGGAATTTCAATGCCCAGTCCTTTCGTTTTCCGGGCCGATAAGGCACTACCGGTGGAGTCCGGCATTGGCTTTCTTCTCTTTCTCCATAGAAGACAACCTTAATTGTTGCTGAAAGACATTTATGAAAGATAAATCACCTTCTTGGTGAAGTGACCATCTACGTGCACCTTATCATCCATGCTAAGACAACTTCAGGAAGTGACAAGGTTTATGGAGTGAAGTGCACTCGTGTTATCACTTTTATAATGGGAGCGTTCTTCACGTTTCTTGTCTAGATACTTGTCTTTCTCAGTTACTAGGCTGAGTATCTCATGTATGTCTGAGGATATCTGTGTTTGTTTATGGGACCGTCAGGAGAAATAGCTTCCCAACAGTTGCCTAATATTTATGGCCTTTATAGCCTTCGTTTTCAGCTACTCTAGTTTTCTTAAATCTTTCATTGACTCTATTCATCTTGTTACTTGTTTGTTCTCGATTTTCCTTTTCAACTCTTCCAAATCTCAACGAGTGAGTCTATCGATAGGATCTAAGTCAAGGATCCATTTCTGCTCTTTGCCTGTGCACAGTATTCTTGAGTCTTCAAATTACCAAAAAATTACCTTGGATGCCAACCCGCCACCTATATACAGAAAAGGTACCTTCACACTCAGCAACTTTCCAACGAGAACGACAACGATCCGTGACGTTGCAGCGTCCTTGATAGCGATCTCGTTGTGTTTGACACGCAGCAGCGATCTGGATCCCGCTGTGCCATCGCTGGTCGGAGCTAGAAGTCCAGAACTTTATTTGGTCGTCAGGTCGGCGTGATTCGTCATGTTTGACAGCAAAAGCAATGATGCCAGCAACGTTTTACATGGAGCTAACAACCAGCGAGAACGATAAGTGAGTCGCCGTTACGTCACTGGATCGCTCCTGCATCGTTCTGGTGTTGCCATGTTTGACGTCTCTACAGCGACCTAAACAGCGACGCTCCAGCGATCAGCTTGTTGTTTATATCGCTGCAGCGTCGCTGAGTGTGACGGTACCTAAATAATTAGATCCAGGGGGGTTAGCAAACAAGACTTGACCCCCTTTGTATCTGCATTATAAGGCACTGTCTGTGTGAGGTTCATCTGACAACCACTCTAACTTACGCTGGGTAGATCCCCGGAGCAAAGTTGCCAACGGTCCTGGAAATTTGCTGCTAGTGCCTAATGGTGCCATACACATCAGATGAAAGTAATTCAAACCCAGTGATTTCCTCAGGGCCAGAAGACCTTCTGCTATATATGGGGGCCTACCAATTCTCCTCCGACAGATGAGGTCAGGAGACGAGAAGGATTGGGTAGCTAGAATGTTAATGGCCGACCCTTTTGCTTTCGGAAGAGATGAGCTTTCCGCAAACAATTTTCATTTCTATCTTTCGAAAATATATAAACGCCCGACCAAGTCGAGCATTCATGTGTGGGGGACGTCGACAGAGACACATGTCTGCCGAAGGAAAATTTTTACCATTGATCCCTCGACCTCTATATTTGCCTCTTTTTCAGCTTTGTACGACTTTACTGTAACAAGAGCTTAGCTTCCTCTTTCTCACTTGATTTTAAAGCCCTTTATAATTTTTTTTTTCACTTATTGTGTGAGTTTTCCATGTTTCTTTTTTAATTTTTAATCTGCAGTAATTGTATCTGATATCCTTGTGTGGAGAGATGGAGCCTCATGAGATCCAAGTAATAACTCTCCATTGTAAGTCTCGGAGCTCTTCTCCGCTCCGCATTGCTCCCAACAAAAGCCGCTCTGAGTTCTCAGGTGATAGGATCAGTTTCTTTAGGGAAAGTGAACAAAAGGTTCAGCAGTACTTCTCCGGTCTGTGATCTCGTATGGCAGGAGGCACAAGTAACTCTCCAACGGTGATGAAAGGGAATATTAACGGGACTCAGGAACCTCTGGAAACTACATACATGATGCGAATGAAGGTCAAGACTTGTTAAAGGATTAGGGATAGTAACTATTTGTGATATGTAAATGGTATAGTACATGATTTGCATATGTAAAAATATATGTGGTTACATTGTATCAGTATTATAATATTAAATGATGGTACATACAATCGATCTGTCCCCATAGAACATCATGTGGTCAGCGGCACATCCCTCGTTTGCTCAGGGCAATGTGCTGCCGATTAACGATGATTTTTATGCTTCTATAAATTATCTGATCACCAGACAGTTGTGGACACCAACTTTTGGGACACCCACTTTTGGGTAGGGTCTACATTAACCCCACTAACGAAGAATTTGATTTGCTCTGCTCTGCCCTGGTCCGGTCTCGTCCTCCAGCCGGTTTTCACTTCCGCGACGCCTCTCGACCCAGGACGTTGCATGAGGCCTAATAAGCGCCAGAGGAGCGGAGAATTCCGGATGCAGAAGTGAAATCCGGCCATCACAGATGACTGGACTGGGCACCGGAGCATGACGGCGCTCCTTTCTAGGGGGGTTAATGTAAACTCTGCCTGGAACTGGGTGTCCCCACTCTGATTTTGGACTTTCCTGGGGTTGGACTTAATCCCTATTTTGCAAGCCAAGATATTGGCAAGTAGGTGGAACGAATGGGGTTGATGGAAAGTTTTCCCGCTGCTGGGATCCCCAGTGTAATTGTGGTACGGGGCTTTTTGCTTCTTTTTCTAGAAGATTAATAATAATTAATAATTCTGAACCCGCTGCTGCTCCATTGCTGTATATTTATAGATTTGCTGCTGGGTCATCGGCTCAGGCAATGCTCGTCATGCAGATCTCAATATCTGGCTTCTGTCTGCTTGCTGTAAACTTTTACAAAGCACATTTTACAATGTCGCACCACACAAGGTGGTGATAAAATCTGAATTTCACAACGTATTATAACAATTCACATAATCTGTGGTCTTCCGCATTCACTCTTATAAATGGTTACATAGTATGGAGTCACTTTTTGCCACACTCCACAGCTGAAATCTCGCATCACTTTTTGCTAACTCGTGGCGGCTTTATTTAGGTGATTTGCGTTTTGAGATGTCCTCTCTTTTATACCACGGCAAATATTTTAGGGAGTAGTCCGACAGCAAGGCTCGACTGATTCCCATGGCTGAATTATGAGCGCAGCTGTAATAGAGGCTGTAACTGTAATATATACCGGTATATTGTAAAACGGTTTATTGTTCAGAATGACGTTCAGTGGTTGAAAGGTCGCTGTGACCAAGTGAACGAGCCGCATCCTATTTTGCAATCCTCCTATCCAGTTTGAAACTGCAAATTATAATCCACGTGTAAGTGAAGTCAGAGGGTTTATTATTGCAGGTTTACGGAGGCCAAAAGTACAATAGAAACTGCCCCTATAGGAGTGGGGCAGACTGGATAAATACCCCTCTCTATTAGGCAGTGCGAACCAGCAGGACATGATAACACGAGATGGGAAATGGACAAACGAGCGGTGGACCCCGTTGTGGCAGGATCGGAGTGTAATGGTGATATTTCCCAAGCGATAAGCAACGCCGAAGGTGCGGTGACAGCCGCTTATCTCTCCTCCACCCACTGATACAACATGGCGGAGCTCAGTGGGCGCATATATGGGACAGGCAGGAGATCACCCAGCCGACTGGTTATACTGCACCTATAAAGCCGTGTGCTCTCATTGCGATGCCTGTGATTTCACCCCTTGTATTGCCGCATACTGCAGCGTATATGTAAAGCATGTGTCTTGTCTCACTATGGACTTCCATGTTGACTCAGGGATACAATCAGATTATGTTACACAGCGCCTCTGATTTGCATGACATTGATCTATAGCCTCAAGCTGCTACTGTAAAAAAGGCATCGTATGACCTTAACCCGTGGGTGAGGCCATTCTTGTATATTAGGTACTGTCATAACATGCGGCACTCTCTGGGCAGGTGACCAGGACTGGTCCTATCATCTTGAAGGGACTTACGGCGGCTGCATAACGTAAAGCCCCAGCGCCCCGGAGTAAAATCTGTATCAGGGACCCCCCACCTTTCAGGTACAATAAATGTTTTGCTGTAAAAGGGTTTTTGGGACCCCTTACACACCAGGACTGGGATGTGACTGCTACCTCTATACCCCCTATGGCTGTATCATTGGCTATTTCTTGAAATTGTATTTATTTTGTTCCCCATTAATTCCACAGCACTTTACATACATTATCATCGCTGTGCCCATTGGGGCTCACAATCTACATTCCCTATCATTATGTCTTTGGATTGTGGGAGGAAACTGGAGAAACCAGAGGAAACCCACATAGACTCCTTGCACATGTTGTCTTTGGTGGGATTTGAACCCAGGACCCCAAAGCTGCAAGGCCACCGTGCTGCCCCATCACCACCTTAGGCCGGATTCACACAACTGTGATTTTGCTTTGTGTGCTGACCCTTGCGCACAAGGACAATAAAACTGACCAATCACAGCATGGATTTGTAACATTTAGTGCATGATAATCGTGCATAGAATGTTGGGCAGCTCCTGCACCCATCATAGATGCAGATGTGTACCCACATCCAGTCATGTCCATAATTTGCCAATTTTTGATGTTGGGCTCCTCCACCCATCGTAGATGCAGATGTGTACCCAGATCCAGTCATGTCCATAATTTGCCAATTTTTGATGTTGGGCAGCTCCTGCACCCATCGTAGATGCAGATGTGTACCCAGATCCAGTCATGTCCATAGTTTGCCAATTTTTGATGTTGGGCAGCTCCTCCACCCATCGTAGATGCAGATGTGTACCCAGATCCAGTCATGTCCATAATTTGCCAATTTTTGATGTTGGGCTCCTCCACCCATCGTAGATGCAGATGTGTACCCAGATCCAGTCATGTCCATAATTTGCCAATTTTTGATGTTGGGCAGCTCCTGCACCCATCGTAGATGCAGATGTGTACCCAGATCCAGTCATGTCCATAGTTTGCCAATTTTTGATGTTGGGCAGCTCCTGCACCCATCGTAGATGCATATGTGTACCCAGATCCAATCATGTCCATAATTTGTCAATTTTTGATGTTGAGCAGTTCCTGCACCCATCGTAGATGCAGATGTGTACTCAGATCCAATCATGTCCATAGTTTGCCAATTTTTGATGTTGGGCAGCTCCTGCACCCATCATAGATGCAGATGTCTACCCAGATCCAGTCATGTCCATAGTGTGCCAATTTTTGATGTTGGGCAGCTCCTGCACCCATCCAAGATGCAGCTGCACGTACGCACCCAATCACGCCCACACTTTGCCAATGTTTGTGTAAACCCAGTCTTGCAAAAAAATAAAATCTATGCTGACTATGCCCACCCCTGAGGAATCATAATGAAGTTTGTTGTTCCTTGTTAATAACCCCGACCCTTTCCTTCTCGTCCACAAATGCAAATTTGTCATAATCTGAGGCCGACACGTTGAGATGCTATCTCCAATTTGTGGGACCTCCGCGGTGTAGGTAAGCTTTATAGGAACCCCAGATGTATGTATACAACCTGCGTCCATCCAGCTGTGGCGAAACGATAACTGCCAGATTGTTACCCATAAGATCCTAGTTGTACACGGACGGTTGCGGTTCTACACAATCAGTTGGAAATTGATTTTGGGAAAAAGAAAGCAGACCATCAACATGTAACGGGGGGCCCAGGGAAACGTCCCATTAAGAATCTTATAGGACGCCATATTTTTTTATTTAACCGTTTCAAATTAACAGTTCATCCTACTAATTGGGGCGTTTTCTGGACCACAGACCCCCCTCGGGGAGAGTTTCTGTATATTGCTCTTGTAGAGGGATTTTAACAGCAAGAAAAGGGAATATTTTGCAAACAATAAGAAACTGGTTTGTGAAGAAGAAACTTCTGACTTTCCTGAAGAATCTCCGCACTGACCAGCCCTATGATTGATCTGCATTGTCTATGACTTCTAATCCCTGCTAGTAAATAACGCATTGTCCTGGTCGCACAAGCTGTGCCCACCCGAACAAAGACCAAGGTTGAGCTTTCCTGCAAATCCTTAAAGTACAAACCTCCTGGACGTTCTGCCGCTTTTACATCACTTTTTGTATAGTGTTCTAAACGGAACAACAAACCGGTTCACGTTTTTTACCAGTAAGTTCTCTAAAACGAAGAATAAATCACGGAAACCTTGCATCTTCCTCTTCTGACAATTCTTTATGTATTTCTGGGAAAGTGTGGCCATCTTGATAATCGGCGCGGCCACCATTGCTAATTCCACAGTGGTTGTCACAGAGATCTTCTGTATTCAGCGTTAACCTACAAAATAAAACTCTTCTGGAAAGTCCGTACAGTTACAGATGCCGCCATACCGGTACTTTATCTTTAGTCCATTCACAAAGCCTAAATACCAGCCATGTTTGGCGGTCCATATTACTGCGGCATACCTTCAGTGCTGTTCTTTTGAAAGGACAAGTCCTATTTTCTACACAAGTCACTGTCCTTTGTGTTTTCCAGATGTAGTACTGTGCAAGAAAAATGGATGAGATTTCATCAGATGTCGTCCACATGCTGCATTAAATATTCTTCCAAAATCTATGCGGAAATTGAATTACGGCGTTGAGTTCAAAACTGCCACATGACAAGATATGCTGCAAATGTTCACCAATGCATGGGGTGAAAGCAGCATAAAACGCGTGACAATTATGCATCTAACGTAAGACTGTTTGTAACAAATGCCTTAAAGATGTGTCGTAAGTTTCCCTCTTTTTGACCGGGGTAACAAATAGTTTATTACTCTACCGAGATATTGAATGCACCCTTGTAGTCTTAGGGACATAGGTTGTAAACCATCAAGGGCTGCGTGCCGCTTCTCTGGCTCCAAAAAAACGTAAATTTTTCTTGTTTTGCAAAGCGGACCGTGTTATGATTTGCATCAGGTTTTGTGACATATTGCAGCACAAATCTACGCCAGTTTGCAACAGAAAACCACATTTATTACAAAGGTGCGTGATAGAGGCATGTGAAATCCACCATCTTAGTATGTGTTAAGGCTTCGTTTAGATGCCAGGGTTTTTTTCACATACAAGAAAAAATGGACTTATGAGTTTGGTCAGAGTTTCTCAAATGTGGGGAGAAAAAAAAAAGTTTCTCCACCTTCTCCTTTCTGGCAGTCTGTGAATATCAGACCACTCTCAGATCTCCTTAGAGTACAGTCCAATATTTTTTATTTTTTTTCTATTTACCCATAGACTTGCATTGCCCGTTTTGATACGACTCTCAAAATTGAACATGTGTCTTGCGATTTTCCGTAGACTACTTGGTCTTTGGAAAATCATCGACAGGTGAATGACCCCATAGACTATCACCGACACAAATGTTATATGTCAAAACCACATAAACAAAAAAAAAAAAAAGTCTGAGTAATGCTGCATCAGGAACCCTGCCAATCTAATATACCTCTCTGATATAACCTGAGGATCTCTCGCAGGCACCATCCTAAATCCTTGTCTCCGGGCTTTGCCTTTTTCCTCCCTCCTCTATGGTTTCTGTTGCATAGATCCCGACTATTCAGATGATAATACACTGAGATGAGGGGTTTGCCTGTATCTGCAGGGGGTACAGGGCTCAGGCCTGACCACAGAGGTAAGTGCAGGCAGAAAGTTCCATTATAGCTGTAGCTTCTGGAACCTGCAATTATTCTCTGTCCCCAGCCCCTGTAACAAGTGTCCAACACATGGAGAATCATTGGCAGGATGCAAAAGTTACTTTAAAGTTCCCCTTGAATTCTCTGCAGAGGGGCAGCAGAATCCCATCATACAGATTATAGTGTTGGGGGCAGGGAAGAAGTCAGCAGGTTGCTCAGACTGGGAAATGATGGGGGATGGGAGACATGTTTCAGAGCTATGCACAAGTTCAAGACTCTAGCCATGGGAGACAATGGGTGAGAATTGTCACCCCCTCCTCTATAGTATCATCCCCTCCACCCCCACCGCTGCTGCTCTCATCCGGGAACTTTTATGCTCATAGTTTCAAAGTTTTTGCTCTTTGTAAATAAAGTTAGTGAGGGGAGAGGGCAGCCATAGGCCCGCTCGAAAAGTTGAATCAATCTATCTATCTATCTATCTATCTATCTATCTATCTATCTATCTATCTATCTATCTATCTATTATCTATCTATCTATCATCTATCTATCTTTCATCTATCTATCTATCTATCTATCTTTCATCTATCTATCTATCTATCTATCTATCTATCTATCTATCTATCTATCTATCTATCTATTATCTATCTATTATCTATCTATCATCTATCTATCTTTCATCTATCCTATCTATCTATCTATCTATCTATCTATCTATCTATCTATCTATCTATCTATCATAATGTAACATTTCAGTTCTATATCTGAAGACCCTTTTCACAATCTTTTTTTGTTTTTTCTTTTAGGCCCTAGTTCTAAACACAAAACTGGTATATAGAGTTGCGTACTGTGGAATCGTACCATAACTGAATTTCCTCTAGTGTTTTTTGTTGTTTTTTTTTCACCCTTTAGGGCATGTTCACACAGGGCAGGTTTATTATGCAGATTTCTTTTTAACTGATCATTTTTGCTGTGCGACAAGCACTAGGAAAGAAGTGTCCAGATGTTGATCAATAGGGAAAAGGCAAACACTTGTTTATTTAAAAAATAAATAAATCCGCAACCTCTGATGTTCGTCTCACCTTTATCTCTTTATTTATGTAGCTGGATATAAAAACAAAAATGCATGTGGTAATGTGTATATGCCCTACTCCCTCATGATAAATTTTGGGTATTCTTGTCACTCAAAAAAAAAAAGTTAAAATGTTGCAAATTTTGGAGAACACTAAATTTACACTTTTTCTTTCAACTTCCTTTTGTGTTCTAGAAATATTACAAGTAAAAAAACAATCACTGAAAAAAAAGCCAAAGTTTATGTTCCTTTTTTCAGTTTTTTTTTTTTTTTGAGACGTTCGAAAAATGACTAGTTTTTCAAACGGAAACTTCTTCAAGAAATGTTCCTTTTTGGGGTGGGAAGTTTTTGATCAAGTCTTTACTTTTAGTGCCAGTGTGCACACGCAGCCTTTTTTGCAGAGTTTTGTCTAATGAATCTGAGCAGAACCTCCCAAGTTTTTGAGAAGTTTTGCATTTTTGTGAAGGATTTGGAGAGTTTTCAGCTCCGTTTCCTCTCCTAAACCTCCTCACTAACTCTGAAGCGTTTGTAAGAGTTTTGTCCTGAACTATTCTTTTATGTTTGTTTTTTTTTTTTTATAGAACAGTGCATAGTTTGGAGTGGATTCCATCAGGATCTGCTTTAGAGAAGTTACATCAACCTTTTTTTTCCCCCCTGAACAGGCAAAAACTAATTAGCAGCAAACTGTACTTGACATAGAAATAGAAGTTTTCCAAGCAGTTTATTTTTTTGAAGATTTTGGAGCGAATCCTCCTCGGAGTGAATATAGCCTCTAACTAGTATAAGTAGTATTTATCCAAACCTTGGTACTCCCATAATAATCCCTCGCATCATTCTGGGAATATACACGTGACAGATTTGGAGTGCTGTGGTTTTGTGGTTAGTTTTTCTCTGAAGTTGAGCTCCCATAGTTATGTCAGTAAACAGTAGTTCTCATGCAGGGACGCGTCAGTAATCCACCGAGGATCATCTATATGCCTACCGCTTACAGATCATTAACTTGCTATGTGTTCTTTTGCAGTTAATTAGCCAAAGTTGTATAGAATTGGAAAAACATGGCTGTTTTTTTTTTTTTTTTGCCAGAAACAGCGCCCTCCCGCTCACAGGTTGTCTATGGTATTACACATCTGCCACATTCACTTTAGTGGAGCCGAGCTGCAAAACCAGACACATATTGGAAAAACATGAATAATTTTTTTTTTATATAGCCTGTGTGGTTGCATGGTAACATTTGTGACGTGACAGCAATTTTTAGAGAAATCATGCAGCCAAACTTGTTTGTGCAACTTGATGTTACACAACTATTTTAGAGCTGAGATTTTGTTGAAAAAAAAAAACAAGTCGCAGAACTTTTAAAGGTGCCCATGCACAATATTTAAATGCAGAGTTTGGCAGCATTCGGAGATGATTGGGCATGTTGGAATTCAGCATGTCCAATCTTTTCATCCTACTGGAGATAAGCGGCACCAGATGTGTCCCGTCGCCGCTTCTCCCTCTTGGAATTGTGGCTCTTCAGTTACCCTGTGCGTAATCAGCCATTAAGTGTTAATTAGTGAGTGACGCATCGTTACATATCGAGCACTTGTTACACTCATGAAAGTCTTTGCACAATTGTCAGGTGTTTTTCACGGAAGTGATAGAACTGAGGACAGAATGATTTGTTTGTTTGCGTTGCCGGGTGATTGTCACTTATCAGTGTCAAAGGTTTTAAGAGCCCAACCTGTTAAGTGTAATACACCCTGATTATGAACTGTGTGCACTGTCACTGTGCAGCGGGACGTAGGAAAGAAAAATGGGCAAAGTTCTTTTCCTTTCACATAGCCTGTGTGATATAAGAACTTTCCTGATGGGAGGCGTTGAACACCACCAGGGAAATTAATCTTTTTTAATTTTTGAAAAAAGTGCACCATTAACTCTAAATGAAATCCCCTGGCACTGTCAGCGGTCCGCACTGAACTCTTAAAGCATTGTTCCCAGGTTCATAGATGGATAATGTCGCATCGTGCCGAGTTTAGGAGCTAAAGGTGCGTTGTTTCAATGATCCTGTCCAGTTTCGGCGCAGAACTTACAAGCTTAGTAGAAAACAGTTTGTAAGCCTTTTTCACATGCTCAGTCATTGCTGCTAGACTGGGCGACATGCTGAAAAGAAAAGAGTTAATATGCAAGAATGGCGGCAAATTTCAATAAAGAGTAAAGTGCAACATTGCTTTTTTGTCAAGCACTATCAAATAATATTCATGTAGGGTCTAAAACTGTGTAAGTTGTGGTTAGTCCTGATTTCTTGGGGTAGAGCATTCCAGAGGATTGGTGCAGCTTGGGAGAAGTCTTGGAGCCAGGAGTGGGAGGGAGATTAGTGCGGAGGTTAGTCGAAAGTTACTTGCGGAGCGTAACGAGCGGGTAGGGTGATAAACAGAAATGAGGGAGGAGATGTGGGGGGTGCTGCACTGTGGAGAGGATGAGTAGGGTGATAAATAGAAATGAGGGAGGAGATGTAGGGGGTGCCGCACTGTGGAGAGCTTTGTGGGTGAGAGCAAACAGTTTAAATTGGATCCTATAATGAATGGGCAGCCAGTGTAATGACTGATGAACAGCGGACTAATCAGATGGATGACCCTGGCTGCTGCATTAAGGATGGATAAATAAGACTGGAGCGGGGAAAATCGAGTGAGTGGAAGGCCAATTAATAGAGCGTTACAGTAGTCCAGGCGGGAGTGGATCAGGACAACACTGAGGGTTTTTGTTGTTTCCATGGTGAGAAAGGGGCGGATTCTAGAGATGTTCTTTAGGTGTAAGCGGCAAGAGATTATATATGGGAGGAGAAGGAAAGATTGGTGTCAAACATAACACCCAGACAGCTCGCCTGCTGCCGGGGCGCTATTGTGGTGCCACCCACGGAGATGGAAATGTCAGATTTAGGGAGGTTAGTAGTTGCCGTGAGCAGAAGTTCGGTTAGGGAAAGGTTGGGTTTCAGAGCCCGGACATGATGTTGGAGACTGTGGACAGACAGTCTATGGTGTTCTGCAGTACTGCGGGGGTAAGGTCAGGGGATGAAGTATATAGTTGTGTGTCATCAGCGTAAAGATGGTACTGAAAGCCAAATCTGCTGATGGTCTGTCCAGTTGTGGTTGTGTAGAGAGAGAAGAGAAGGGGACCAAGGACTGAGCACTGAGGGACCCCAACAGCGAGAGGAAGAGGAGAAGTGGAGCCACCGAACGATACACTGAAGGAGCAGTCAGAAAGATAGGAAGATATAATGGCCCCAATACGGTATACAGGAAGATATAATGGCTCCATACAGTATAATGGGACCTATATAGTCCACTATATAGTCCTCAATACAGTATAATGGGACCCACAGAGTTCTCTATACAGTATGAGACCCATATAGTCCTCCATATAGTATAATAGGACCCATATAGTCCTCCATATAGTATAATAGGACCCATATAGTCCCCCATACAGTATAATGGGACCCATATATTCCTCCATACAGTATAATGGGACCCATATAGTCCTCCATATAGTATAATAGGACCCATATAGTCCCCCATACAATATACTGGGGCCCATATAGTCCTCCATACAGTATAATGGGACCCATATAGTCCTCCATACAGTATAATGGGACCCATATAGTCCTCCATACAGTATAATGGGACCCATATATTCCTCCATACAGTATAATGGGACCCATATAGTCCCCCATATAGTATAATAGGACCCATATAGTCCCCCATACAATATACTGGGGCCCATATAGTCCTCCATACAGTATAATGGGACCCATATATTCCTCCATACAGTATAATGGGACCCATATAGTCCTCCATACAGTATAATGGGACCCATATAGTCCCCCTTGCAGTATAATGGGACCCATATAGTCCTCCATATAGTATAATGGGACCCATAACCTGTAATGACCACACGGCCACCTCAACACCATCAGAGCTACTGCTACCCTTGACCTACTGTCTCCTTCCCCATAATCCTGTAGAATGTAAGCCCGCAAGGGCAGGGTCCTCTTCCCTCTGTACCATTCTAGCATTGTTAGTTTGTTTACTGTAAGTGATATTTGTATTTTGATGAAACCCCTTCTCATGTACAGCACCATGGAATTAATGATGCTATATAAATAAATAATAATATAGTCCTCCATACAGTATAATGGGACCCATATAGTCCTCCACACAGTATAATGGGACCCATATAGTCATCCATACAGTATAATGGGACCATTTAGTCCTCCATATAGTATAATGGGACCATATAGTCCTCCATATAGTATAATGGGACCCATATAGTCCCCCTTACAGTATAATGGGACCCATATAGTCCTTCATACAGTATAATGGGACCCATATAGTCCTCCTTACAGTATAATGGGACCCATATAGTCCTCCACACAGTATAATGGGACCCATATAGTCATCCATACAGTATAATGGGACCATATAGTCCTCCATATAGTATAATGAGACCCATATAGTCCCCCTTACAGTATAATGGGACCCATATAGTCCTTCATACAGTATAATGGGACCCATATAGTCCTCCTTACAGTATAATGGGACCCATATAGTCCTCCACACAGTATAATGGGACCCATATAGTCATCCATACAGTATAATGGGACCATATAGTCCTCCATATAGTATGATGAGACCCATATGGTCCCCCTTACAGTATAATGGGACCCATATAGTCCCCCTTACAGTATAATGGGACCCATATAGTCCTTCATACAGTATAATGGGACCCATATAGTCCTCCTTACAGTATAATGGGACCCATATAGTCCTTCATACAGTATAATGGGACCCATATAGTCCTCCTTACAGTATAATGGGACCCATATAGTCCTTCACACAGTATAATGGGACCCATAGTCATCCATACAGTATAATGGGACCATATAGTCCTCCATATAGTATAATGGGACCCATATAGTCCCCCTTACAGTATAATCATGGGACCCATATAGTCCTTCATACAGTATAATGGGACCCATATAGTCCTTCATACAGTATAATGGGACCCATATAGTCCTTCATACAGTATAATGGGACCCATATAGTCCTCCTTACAGTATAATGGGACCCATATAGTCCTCCTTACAGTATAATGGGACTGATATACAGTAATCCTCCATACAGCATAATGGGCACCATATAGTCTTCCATACAGTAGATAGATTGCCCCTGGGTAAAGAAATGCAGCTTTTAGTTAGAAACCAAGTTTTTGTGAAAGTGAAATCGGGAAGTATTATGTAGGTGTCTAGGTGTGTTATTACTCCTACCTGCCCCAACATGAATCCTCCAAACACATAAATAGTTTTACATTCAGTGCTGTGTTCTTGTGAAGTCTCCTCTACTACCAATGTACATAGTAACCTATAGAAAAGCAATATGCGTTATCCGATTACAATGTGTCTGCAAGTCACATTTATCTTTCACTTCCTAAATGATGCTCTTCTTCTTTTATATAAGCTACTTTAAAAAAGTGGATCCCAGGTTACTGCTTTTATTCTATAATCCGGAGCTGCGTGCACAATTCTGCTGGTTGTCCTTGGAAACTCCTATCCGTTCAGCTGAGATGAAAAGTTCTGTTGTTTTCATCAACAGTATTTGGTGTAAACCTGGAGCTGGCAAGTCATGCTATGGGAGATCAGCTCTGAAGCCGGCAGAATTGTGCAGCAGCTCTGGAGTATACAGACAAGATACGTAATATATATATATAGTCGCCTTTATGTAGATCTTATATGGCATTGGGGAAGGGGAGTGGACCGTGGAGCTCGCTATTAAGGGTTCAGTAATAATATTGCATCCAACCTCCGTCTGCGCCTCTTCACTGGTCAATGTGATGACATATGGCGGCAGAAGTAGCCATGCGGTGGCCTAAGCTGAGTCGGCGTCCATTCTTTGTTTATCCACTTTATGTGTTTTCATTGTTTCCTTACTTATCCATCAAGAAATGAGTAGATTAGTTTGGGAAGCAGGTGGCGGAGGGAGAGATTATCGCTAATTCTCTGCACCTAAAACGACGCTATTGATTGATTTTCCATTTTTCCATTTCCTCCTTCTGCGCATTTATTATGTTGAATGGGGACAGCGATGATGAAGTCTGTAAAGCGCTGTGGAATTAATGGCGCTATATAGGCGAGTAAAATAAATAAAAACAATTAATATAAAATTAGTGAATGTCACAGGAGATGTCATGTGATGGACATGATGCCAGTATGGAGCACATAAAGCACGTCGTCTTCTGTAAAAACCACGATTACACGTAGATTGAAGAGATCAGACATGAAGGGTTTCTTCCGGTCTGTTTAATTTTTTTTTAGGAGCATTTTATAAAACCATGCATTTCCTTTTTTAGACATGACGCTGTCACAACCCGAAATCCTGGAAGAGGGTCCATCTGCTGCATCTACGGCCGAGAATTCTGAGACGAGGATGCTGGAGAAGAGGTCAAAGGTGATTGAGGAACTGTTACAGACCGAGCGTGACTACCTGAGAGACCTGGAAACTCTGGTGGAGCACATCATGTTCCCCCTGCAGGCTACGCAGGTGAGACCGCCACTGATTTTCTGAATTAAGTGTCATTCCTCATTCTGTACATATAAACTAGAGGTTAAGTCTGAAAAATAAATACCAGCGATAAACAAGTAAAGATTGGGCACCCGACCCATGAGATCTTACATCTCGTCTGAATTGAATTTGGTCAAAAGCAGAACGGAAAAAGTTTTCAGGTTTAATGAATAAAAAAGCGTAAAAGGTTTGTGACGTGTTTGGAGGTCCTTCCAAATCTATTGGAAAGAGAATAAATCCCAATCCCTGCGAACCCCACAGATCGTTATACAGTGTTCAGCTGCCTCCGGCACTGCATAGAGAATGAATGGAGCGGAGATGCGCAGGCTCGACCTCTGCAAAACTCAGAAAGGGAACTTCACAGGGCGAGGATTGGACCCCAGCGATCAGGGCGTTATTCCCTATTCTATGGATAAGAGGATAATTTGCAAACTAGGAATAAACATTTTTAATTTTTTTATTTTTAATTTCTCACTTTTTTTTCCAAGAGATCTGCTTGTTTTCAATAAATGGGAGGATTCCGATTCACATTGTAGAGACTTAAAGCGCTTGTCCAGGACCATTTTATTTTTTTGCTAAGGGCCAAAAAACTAACATGCAGGTAGCTGATAACGGAGGCAACAACCTCTCCTGCCAGCGTCTTGGCTGCTCCACGTCAACAGAGCAGTTATTCTTTCTTATTTCTCTTCGTTCCTTCCTTTCTTCTCCTTCCTTCTTACTTCTCCTTCAGTTTTTTCTTTCTTTCTTTCTTTCTTTCTTTCTTTCTTTCTTTCTTTCTTTCTTTCTTTCTTTCTTTCTTTCTTTTTTTTTTTTTTTTTTCTTTCTTTCTTTCTTTCTTTCTTTCTTTCTTTCTTTCTTTCTTTTTTTTCTTTTCTTTTCTTTTTTCTTTTCTTTTCTTTTCTTTTCCTGTCCTTTCCTCCTTCTCCTTATTCTTTCTTCTTTTTTTCTCCTTTCTTCTTTTTTTCTCCTTCCTTCTTTCTTCTCCTTCCTTCTTTCTTCTCCTTCCTTCTTTCTTCTCCTTCCTTCTTTCTTCTCCTTCCTTCTTTCTTCTCCTTCCTTCTTTCTTCTCCTTCCTTCTTTCTTCTCCTTCCTTCTTTCTTCTCCTTCCTTCTTTCTTCTCCTTCCATATTTCTTCTCCTTCCATATTTCTTCTCCTTCCTTCTTTCTTCTTGTTTCTTCTTTCTTCTTTTTTTCTCCTTCCTTCTTCTCCTTCCTTCTTTCTTCCTTCCTTCTCCTTCCTTCTTTCTTCCTTCTCCTTCCTTCTTCCTTATTTCTTCTCCTTCTCCTTCCTCCTTCCTCCTTTCTTCTCCTTCCTTCTTTCTTCTCCTTCCTTCTTTCTTCTCCTTCCTTCTTTCTTCTCGTTTCTTCTTTCTTCTTTTTTTCTCCTTCCTTCTTCTCCTTCCTTCTTTCTTCCTTCTCCTTCCTTCTTCCTTATTTCTTCTCCTTCCTTCTTTCTTCCTTCTCCTTCCTTATTTCTTCTCCTTCCATATTTCTTCTCGTTTCTTCTTTTTTTTTCTCCTTCCTTCTTTCTTCTACTTCCTTCTATCTTCTCCTTCCTTATTTCTTCTCCTTTCTTCTTCTTCTCCTTCCTTCTTTCTTCTCCTTCATTCTTTCTTCTCCTTCCTTCTTTCTTCTCCTTCCTTAATTCTTCTCCTTCCTTCTTTCTTCTCCTTCCTTATTTCTTCTCCTTCCATATTTCTTCTCGTTTCTTCTTTCTTCTTTTTTTCTCCTTCCTTATTTCTTCTTTCCTTCTTTCTTCTTTCCTTCCTTCTGCCTTCTTTCTTCTCCTTCCTTCTTTCTTCCTTCTCCTTCCTTATTTCTTCTCCTTCCATATTTCTTCTCGTTTCTTCTTTTTTTTCTCCTTCCTTCTTTCTTCTCCTTCCTTCTATCTTCTCCTTCCTTATTTCTTCTCCTTTATTCTTCTCCTTCCTTCTTTCTTCTCCTTCCTTCTTTCTTCTACTTCCTTCTTTCTTCTCCTTCCTTAATTCTTCTCCTTCCTTAATTCTTCTCCTTCCTTAATTCTTCTCCTTCCTTCTTTCTTCTCCTTCCTTATTTCTTCTCCTTCCATATTTCTTCTCGTTTCTTCTTTCTTCTTTTTTTCTCCTTCCTTATTTCTTCTTTCCTTCTTTCTTCTTTCCTTCCTTCTTCCTTCTCCTTCCTTCTTTCTTCTCCTTCCTTCTTTCTTCCTTCTCCTTCCTTCTTCCTTATTTCTTCTCCTTCCATATTTCTTCTCGTTTCTTCTTTCTTCTTTTTTTCTCCTTCCTTATTTCTTCTTTCCTTCTTTCTTCTTTCCTTCCTTCTTCCTTCTTCCTTCTTTCTTCTCCTTCCTTCTTTCTTCCTTCTCCTTCCTTATTTCTTCTCCTTCCATATTTCTTCTCGTTTCTTCTTTCTTCTTTTTTTCTCCTTCCTTCTTTCTTCTTTCCTTCTTTCTTCTTTCCTTCCTTCTTCCTTCTCCTTCCTTCGTTCTTCTCCTTCCTTATTTCTTCTTTATTCTACTCCTTCCTTCTTTCTTCTCCTTCCTTCTTTCTTCTCCTTCCTTCTTTCTTCTCCTTCCTTCTTTCTTCTCCTTCCTTAATTCTTCTCCTTCCTTAATTCTTCTCCTTCCTTAATTCTTCTCCTTCCTTAATTCTTCTCCTTCCTTCTTTCTTCTCCTTCCTTCTTTCTTCTCCTTCCTTCTTTCTTCTCCTTCCTTCTTTCTTCTCGTTTCTTCTTTCTTCTTTTTTTCTCCTTCCTTCTTCTCCTTCCTTCTTTCTTCCTTCCTTCTCCTTACTTCTTTCTTCTCCTTCCTTCTTTCTTCCTTCTCCTTCCTTCTTCCTTATTTCTTCTCCTTCCTTCTTTCTTCCTTCTCCTTCCTTATTTCTTCTCCTTCCATATTTCTTCTCGTTTCTTCTTTTTTTTTCTCCTTCCTTCTTTCTTCTACTTCCTTCTATCTTCTCCTTCCTTATTTCTTCTCCTTTCTTCTTCTCCTTCCTTCTTTCTTCTCCTTCATTCTTTCTTCTCCTTCCTTCTTTCTTCTCCTTCCTTAATTCTTCTCCTTCCTTCTTTCTTCTCCTTCCTTATTTCTTCTCCTTCCATATTTCTTCTCGTTTCTTCTTTCTTCTTTTTTTCTCCTTCCTTATTTCTTCTTTCCTTCTTTCTTCTTTCCTTCCTTCTTCCTTCTTTCTTCTCCTTCCTTCTTTCTTCCTTCTTCTTCCTTATTTCTTCTCCTTCCATATTTCTTCTCGTTTCTTCTTTCTTCTTTTTTTCTCCTTCCTTCTTTCTTCTTTCCTTCTTTCTTCTTTCCTTCCTTCTTCCTTCTTTCTTCTCCTTCCTTCTTTCTTCCTTCTCCTTCCATATTTCTTCTCGTTTCTTCTTTTTTTTCTCCTTCCTTCTTTCTTCTCCTTCCTTCTATCTTCTCCTTCCTTATTTCTTCTCCTTTATTCTTCTCCTTCCTTCTTTCTTCTCCTTCCTTCTTCCTTCTCCTTCCTTCGTTCTTCTCCTTCCTTATTTCTTCTCCTTTATTCTTCTCCTTCCTTCTTTCTTCTCCTTCCTTCTTTCTTCTCCTTCCTTAATTCTTCTCCTTCCTTAATTCTTCTCCTTCCTTAATTCTTCTCCTTCCTTCTTTCTTCTCCTTCCTTATTTCTTCTCCTTCCATATTTCTTCTCGTTTCTTCTTTCTTCTTTTTTTCTCCTTCCTTATTTCTTCTTTCCTTCTTTCTTCTTTCCTTCCTTCTTCCTTCTTTCTTCTCCTTCCTTCTTTCTTCCTTCTCCTTCCTTATTTCTTCTCCTTCCATATTTCTTCTCGTTTCTTCTTTTTTTTTCTCCTTCCTTCTTTCTTCTCCTTCCTTCTATCTTCTCCTTCCTTATTTCTTCTCCTTTATTCTTCTCCTTCCTTCTTTCTTCTCCTTCCTTCTTTCTTCTCCTTCCTTAATTCTTCTCCTTCCTTAATTCTTCTCCTTCCTTCTTTCTTCTCCTTCCTTATTTCTTCTCCTTCCATATTTCTTCTCGTTTCTTCTTTCTTCTTTTTTTCTCCTTCCTTATTTCTTCTTTCCTTCTTTCTTCTTTCCTTCCTTCTTCCTTCTTTCTTCTCCTTCCTTCTTTCTTCCTTCTCCTTCCTTATTTCTTCTCCTTCCATATTTCTTCTCGTTTCTTCTTTTTTTTCTCCTTCCTTCTTTCTTCTCCTTCCTTCTATCTTCTCCTTCCTTATTTCTTCTCCTTTATTCTTCTCCTTCCTTCTTTCTTCTCCTTCCTTCTTTCTTCTCCTTCCTTAATTCTTCTCCTTCCTTAATTCTTCTCCTTCCTTAATTCTTCTCCTTCCTTAATTCTTCTCCTTCCTTCTTTCTTCTCCTTCCTTAATTCTTCTCCTTCCTTAATTCTTCTCCTTCCTTAATTCTTCTCCTTCCTTCTTTCTTCTCCTTCCTTAATTCTTCTCCTTCCTTAATTCTTCTCCTTCCTTAATTCTTCTCCTTCCTTAATTCTTCTCCTTCCTTAATTCTTCTCCTTCCTTAATTCTTCTCCTTCCTTAATTCTTCTCCTTCCTTAATTCTTCTCCTTCCTTAATTCTTCTCCTTCCTTCTTTTTTCTCCTTCCTTATTTCTTCTCCTTCCATATTTCTTCTCGTTTCTTCTTTCTTCTTTTTTTCTCCTTCCTTATTTCTTCTTTCCTTCTTTCTTCTTTCCTTCCTTCTTCCTTCTCCTTCCTTCTTTCTTCTCCTTCCTTCTTTCTTCCTTCTCCTTCCTTCTTCCTTATTTCTTCTCCTTCCATATTTCTTCTCGTTTCTTCTTTCTTCTTTTTTTCTCCTTCCTTATTTCTTCTTTCCTTCTTTCTTCTTTCCTTCCTTCTTCCTTCTTTCTTCTCCTTCCTTCTTTCTTTCTTCTCCTTCCTTATTTCTTCTCCTTCCATATTTCTTCTCGTTTCTTCTTTCTTCTTTTTTTCTCCTTCCTTATTTCTTCTTTCCTTCTTTCTTCTTTCCTTCCTTCTTAATTCTCCTTCCTTCGTTCTTCTCCTTCCTTCGTTCTTCTCCTTCCTTCTTTCTTCTCCTTCCTTCTTTCTTCCTTCTTCTTCCTTATTTCTTCTCCTTCCATATTTCTTCTCGTTTCTTCTTTCTTCTTTTTTTCTCCTTCCTTATTTCTTCTTTCCTTCTTTCTTCTTTCCTTCCTTCTTCCTTCTCCTTCCTTCTTTCTTTCTTCTCCTTCCTTATTTCTTCTCCTTCCATATTTCTTCTCGTTTCTTCTTTCTTCTTTTTTTTCTCCTTCCTTATTTCTTTTCCTTCCTTTTTTCTTCTCCTTCCTTTTTTCTTCTCGTGACTGCCTATGTAGCTAGATGTCAGTCAGCATTACATCAGCAGTCACAGCTCAATGTAAACATCCTCTCAGTGTAAACCAGATTTGCCATTCACTGACAGCATATGAAGCTTATGTTAAAATTTGCATAACAATATTGACTTTTGCATTTTTCCCGTCCAATTTTGCTATGTCTTCTTCCATTTAATATTTCTTGACCAGATGACGAATGTGGATTTCGATGTTCTGTTTGGAAACATCCATTCAGTTATTGGTGTGACGAGGATGTTTTTGGGGGCACTGGAGAACTGCGACTCAGTCGGTACGTATGCGGTCTATATAGGGTCGGAGTACTTTGGGTTTTTTAATCAGATGACCTAGATATATTCAACAGTAGAAAGGCTAAAATACCAAGGAGAATAAGACTTGCGGTGCAGTACAGTGCTGTCTTAAAGGGGCAGTCTAGCTTGGAAAATATTTGCAAATTAAGGACCCCAGGGATGAAAATCAGGTGACAGCCGCCTATCACAATGTATAGACCCACAGAGTGTGACATCCTGACCTGTATTATCACTCCACCTGTACACAGGTTTGATATTCCTTGAGCACCGTATGGAGCTGGAGTCTGTGTATAAGGAGTATTGCCAGAATCACGAGGAGACCATTGCACTGCTGGAAGCGTATGAGAAAAACGAGAAGTTCCAGAGAAGCCTGCAGGAGTGTATGGAGACTGTAAAGTAAGAACGTAGTGTGATCCATTGCTTAATGTAAGCGCCTGCCACGACAGTAAAATTGGAATTAAGGTGGCTTCTTTTGTTTGTTTTTTTTTGCAATAGTCAGATAAGTGACTTTTGATCTTCTTTCTCTCTCCTTAATAAGCAGAGACTAAATTAAAATCCAAAATGGCATTAATGGGGACTGCCCGATTGCTGGGTTTCCTGTTGATTTTGGTTGGGTCCAATGGAATAACTTGAAGCTCGTTGGCCCCAATGCAAAAGCTCCAACGGGGCCCCCAATTATTGCAAGTCTTTTAACAGTAGTGTTCTTTTCATATAGACCAAAGGCATATTGGGGTCCCCTAGGCTCCAGGACCCGGGTGCAATTGCATCCCCTGCACCTATTGTAGTTACGCTCCTGGTTGGGTCTAATGACACTTGGCTTTTGTGTGGCTAGTGATTTGGTCTGTCATTTTTAAGAGTGGGTTTCTCCCTGCCTCGTAGTAAATCCTGGGTGGGGTCTTCTCTTCTTATGGCTCGAGGGTACATCCATGACTCTGGGGTCAGCAATGTCTTGCTTTGCATGGATCCCCTTTCAGCCTTACAGTTTTAGTTTCAGGCCACATTCTCCAGCGCAGTTACAGAATGCCGTGTGCTTCAGCTGCCTATTCACACCATGTTATTTCCATCCCTTTTGATCTTTCTACTAATATGTCCCTTTAGCTCACTATTCATTACTAATATGCCGCATCTGTCGTTTCATGATGACTTTACAAAACGTTTCTTTGCTTTATTCCTAAAACTGCGTGGGTTGTAACTCTGTATTGTGGTTTTTTTTTTCCCCCCTCCACTTCTCGTACTCTTTGTGCTGATTGGTGACACAGGAGCTTATATCAGGAATGGTGAGTCTAATAAATAAAAATGCACTATTCTTAAATGGGTAATCCAGATGAATGTGGGAATGTCATAAAAGTCTGAGTTGGAATTATCCCTCCAATATGTAAATTACCTCTTATTTTAATTTGGAAGCAGACATGGTTGATCTAATTCTTCATGATCCCTTTAAACCTCGGAATTGTAACTCTGCTTCCATATGGCATAATGCGAGCTGCATTACTGCTAACATAGGCTTACACACACGTATAACTTTGTATTGAAGGAATTTTGCCATTTTTAGGGTTTAGGGTCACCTAGAAATGAAATCTGTACACGTTGTCCCATTGCTGAGAAGTTTGTCACCCCCTTTTTCCCAATGCCATAATAAATAAGTAAAAAAAACATGTTTGTTATTGCCAATTGATAAACCCATAAAGTAAGTGCCACTAAAAAATCAAACCCCCAGAATTACGGTACTATTTTTTTTTTGTGTGTGTGTGTTTTTTGTCACTGCACCGCCGCCACCTCCTCAAAAAACATAAAGCCAAAAATTTATCAAAATCCGATATGTACCCCAAAATGATACCAATAAAAACTTGAGCAGGCCACAAAAAAAAAATCTTCATACAGAAATTTAAAAAAAAAGTTCTGGGTTTCAGAAAATACTGATGAAAACCCAAATTGCATTTTTCGGGTGTTACGAAGTTCTGATTTATTTGTTTTAACTACTAGAAGATAAACAATACGGGTTTATTACCACGTTAATTGATAACTGGAGAATCGCGTTGTTAGGTCATTTTTACCAGCCATGGAATGCTATGAAAACATATTCCCAAACAAACAATGTGACTGTTTTTTTTTTTTTTTTTTTAAACCATTCAAGCCTCACTTGGAGTTTTTTCCTGTTTTTCAGGATATGATATGGTTAAGTGAATGGTGTTGGTCAAAACTACAACTCCCCCTCCCCCCCTGCAAAAATCAAGCCCTCATATGGCTATGTTGATTGGAAAAAAAATTAGGATTCTTGGAAGGAGGAAATAATAAAGTGCAAAAATGAAAATTGGTCCCATCAGGAAAGGGTTTAACTCGGAATTCCCTGATAATGTAGAATGTAAAGTAATGCAAAATTGTATTCAGTTCAATACGTTCCCTAATCTGTATCTGTTATACCACAGGGGACGCACCAACTATATAAACTTGGGTTCCTTTCTCATCAAGCCTGTGCAGAGGATAATGCGTTATCCTTTACTCCTTATGGAGCTTCAGGGAGCGACCCCCGAGTCTCACCCAGACAAGACCCCAATAAAGGATGCTGTACGAGCCGTGAAAGAAATTAATGTCAACATCAATGAATACAAAAGAAGGAAGGATCTAGGTGAGTTGTATGTGATAAAGTTTACTAGAAAGTGGGCAGCTGTTTAAAGGGCTTCTCTCATCACCGACAATCCCTTTAATATACTGAGCCACGGAAAACCAGGTTTCTGGCTCCTTATTGGGTGGAATTATTATTCTATTTCCTTGTGGTCATACAAATGAATGGCGACCCATATAATACACAGTCATCCCTAATATGTCAAATTGAGCGCAGGATGACCCAAATATTATGAGAGGGGTCCTTGACTCCCAAATGAAAATATTGGGTCGGGATTGGTTTAGTTAGTTAAGTAATTTTTTTTTTTATTTTTTTTTTTAGATTTCATATTTTTTTTATATTTGTGTGTATTTAATATAGAATTTAAATATATGTAATATAAATTATAGATTTATTGCAAAATTCTTTTTTTTTATTTTTTCATATATATATAAAAATGTTCCACTGGCAAGAAAAGAAAAGTTGTTTTCGGCCTTTTTGAAATGATAGAAAATGTTTTCTGTTCCTCAGTTGTAAAGTACCGCAAAGGAGATGAAGAAAGTCTAATGGACAAGATTTATAAGCTAAATATCCACTCCATTATCAAGAAATCCAACCGGGTGAGCAGCCACCTGAAGCATCTCACCGGACTCGCGCCTCAGGTAATGGAACTCGTTCTGTGACTGTGAGTTGAATATTTTAGCCATGATTAATTATGTGAAAGCAGTTGACTGTGATTTTCCGGAAACAGTGCCTTTATTCCCCATAGTTTACATTAGCTATCAAAATTTTCAGCCCTCTACTGCATATTAGGTATATTAGCAAATTTTACAAACTTTCTGCTATTTTCAATAAACCAATGAAACAAGAACAATGTAAGTAACTCAAAAATACTAATAAATCACAAAAGCCACTTTCAGCATTTCTCACCCCTTCATGAAAAGAGCCTGTACTGCTTAGAGTCCCTCTGGCTGTTATGACCTGCTGCAAACATAATGCATAGCAGACACCAGCTTTCGAGGAATCTTAGCCCATTTTTCATGACTAATGGCCGTCATGTCATTTAATATTATTATTATTATTTATTTATTCTTAGGTTGTCAAGAGAGTGGAGAATTTTGATTGGAATAGTAAATGTGATATAGCATCGAGTCCAGTATAAATAAAAGTATTCTTCATGGTCATTATAACATTTAATGAAATATTTAAAATCAAACTACAAACAACATATAGCAAAAAGTGCAACGTGCAAGATACAAAAGGAAATTAGCGCTGCTTCTATTGCAACCTGGATGTTGCATCCAATATTTTTGCATGTTGCACTTTTTCCTATATGTTGTTTGCCGTTTTATATTAACTAGTTTATTAAAGGTGATTTTTTACATTCCAATTTGCTTAGTTACTATTTGTACATATTTGGGTTTACACAGTTCCCCATCCTCTCCATGGTCATTATAACCTAATGGAAATATCAATTCTATCAACAGATCAAAGACGAAGTGTTTGAGGAGACGGAGAAGAACTTCAGAATGCAGGAGCGGCTGATCAAGTCCTTCATCCGCGACCTCTCGGTCTATCTGCAGCACATCAGGGTGAGGCTTTAATAGCGGGACGGTACATTTTTGACCTGATACGTCTATGTGAGGAGCTCTCCATTCATCTAGTCTAGGGTTAATAAATAATATTTCAGTACTTGTTGTCTTTGTCCCTTCCCTTGGAAAGTCCTCCGGTTACACTTTGAACCTGTAAACCGTCAGCGGTATCTGAATTCATAAATCAATACATTTCCCTTTTCGAGGACTTTTGAGAATAGAAACAGAGATTCACCCCAGTAAGATGATCGATATTTAGGAATGTTCCTATAAGGAAGAAAATCCGTTCTCCTATATCTTCTATTACAAAAATTCTCAGTGATTTAAATAGATACTGCGTAATACACTATATTGAGATAAGTATTGCCAACCCTACACTTTATACCTAAAAGAGGTCTTATGACCTCTAATCCTAAATCTATAGAAAATAATATGGAGATGGTCTTTCCTATGCAGCTATAATGGCTCCCACTTCTGGGAAATCATTCTACAAGCATTTGTGAGGTCAGACCCTGATGTTGGGGGGTCTGGGCTCACAGTCTCCGGTCTTGTTGTTGGATGCGGTTGCTCATGTCGTTGTCCTCCCCTCCCCCACTCCCCATGTCTGTATGGATCTTGTGCATAGGGCACAGTCATGGGGAGCAGGAAAGGGTCTTTCCCAAACTGTTACTACAAAGCCGGAAGTTACAGTTGTCAAAAATGTCTTATCCTGAAGATTTAAAATTTCCCTTCACTGTGACTTTAGGGTACCGTCACACAGTGGCACTTTGGTCGCTAGGACAGCACGATCCGTGACGTTCCAGCGATATAATTACGATCTCGCTGTGTCTGACACGCTACTGCGATCAGGGACCCCGCTGAGAATCGTACGTCGTAGCAGATCGTTTGAAACTTTATTTCGTCGCTGGATCTCCCGCTGACATCGCTGAATCGGCGTGTGTGACGCCGATTCAGCGATGTCTTCACTGGTAACCAGGGTAAATATTGGGTTACTAAGCGCAGGGCCGCGCTTAGTAACCCGATATTTACCCTGGTTACCAGTGTAAATGTAAAAAAAAACAAACACTACATACTTACATTCCCGGTGTCTGGTCATGTCCCTCGCCTTCAGCTTCCCGCACTGACTGGTGAGCACCGGCCAGCCGTAAAGTACAGCGGTGACGTCCGGCACTCACTGTCAGTGCAGAGAAGCACAGCGCCGAGGGACGCGACCGGAATTTAAGTATGTAGTGTTTGTTTTTTTTTACTTTTACGCTGGTAACCAGGGTAAACATCGGGTTACTAAGCGCGGCCCTGCGCTTAGTAACCCGATGTTTACCCTGGTTACCAGGGGACTTCGGGATCGTTGGTCGCTGGAGAGCTGTCTGTGTGACAGCTCTCCAGCGACCAAACAGCGACGCTGCAGCGATCGACATCGTTTTAGTGTGACGGTACCCTAAGGGTTCGTGGCTGAAACCTGAAAAACAAGCCCCTAGGATTATCTTGCTCCACCAAACTGTATGGTGGGCACTATGTATTCATGGGGTAACGTTCTCCTGACAACATCAAACCCAGACTCCTCCATCAGACGCCAGATAGAGATGTGCGATCTGCACAGAACACGTCTCCTCCAGAGTTCAGTGGGGGAGGGGTGGCTTTACACCACAACATCCGACACTCAGCATTGTGCTTGGTGATATACGGCTAGCATGAAACTCCCGCCGGCAGCGCAGAGAGACTTATGCTGCACATAACCAGTGCACTGGTTTGGTGCTATTTTTGGATGAAAGCAGCCATGTTTTTCTAAGCAAATTGTAGGGAATTCATCTGACAGGCCCATATGACATGAATGTTGCAACACCTTGGTATTTCTTATATATGTGCACCACAAATGGCTCATTTCAAAATCGTTGAGGCAAGTGCCAAAATTTTAAGTCAACGTGTTTGTCAACGTTTGAAGCACAGCGTTTTACTACTACGATTGAAGTTATTAGGTTCCTTTATGTGATTTATTACTTTAGGTCTATCTAGTATAAAATGTGGGGGAAAGGATATTTAGTGATGTGTAGTGACCACTTTGTTGTCCCTACAGCAGAAAGATTTAGGAACATAAATGCCTAGAAGAAAATCTGTATTTGTTGCCCATAACAACCAATCACAGAACAGCTTTCATTTTACCAGAGCAGTTTAATCAATGAAAGCTGAGCTCGGATTGGTTGCTATGGGCAACAAAGAAAATATATGAGGCCTACAGTGTCAAGGACAATTCCTAGACCTATTTTCTTATGTTTTCCAGGAGTCAGCCTGTGTGAAGGTTCTGGCCGCCATGAGCATGTGGGATGTATACACAGACAAAGGAACAAGTGACCTGGAGAAGTTTCAGAAGGCTCATCGCCACATCAGCGAAAAGCTTTTCACAGACTTTGTAAGTAGTCGTCCTAGAAATCTCTATATGTGTGTATGTGCATGCGTGTGTAATATATATTTTTATATATGATGTTTGTATGTGTATATACTGTATGTGAGTATGCTTTTTATATTCACATACATACATATGGCATCAAAATGTCTGCTGTTAGATTATCCAATGATCTGTGTTGTCAGCTTGGAAGGACCTCTTTGCAGGATAATAGCATTTTATGGATAATCAAATGCTGGATTAAAATAATTTCATGGTTTCAAAATAAATGAAATGACTGCTGAAAAAAGTTTTCAGCTGGAAATACTGCAGTATAAATATAATATAATATAAAAATGGCTACTTCCCACCTATTCCCCTTCAAAGGAATTTGCCCTTGTGATCTAGTCACTCATGGCTGAGCAGCACCTAAATTCTTTTGATATGGGATGATGAGTACACTTTAAAAAATTCGTTTCGAGTTTGATTAATCCAAGTTGGCTGAAAAAACAAAATTTTGACCAAGTCGAAGGCACCTCGAAAATATGGTTATGTACTCAACTCCCCCCAGACCCCAAAGCATAATAAGCGGAGGGGAGGAAAGAGATTGAAAAATAAACATTTGTCTTGGTATATACTCTCCTGTCCTAGGTTCATCCCACCGCCACAGCTCTCCAGTTTTGGATTTTCCAACCTCCAGTCTTCTGGTCTTCCATCACAGACTAGGCTGCCCGCTTTTGATCACGTGAGGTGCAATATATTTCATTGACCACCTTGTCTGCCAGGAGACCAGAGGACTGGGCACAGGAACGGTGGTGGCAGGACAGGCCTAGGACGGGTGAGCATATTCCTGGATCTTAAAAGAATCCAACAATTAGGGCCGCCATTTTGCTAGATTTGTTAAAAATGCAAATGTTTGGGGCAAATCTAAATACTTTGTGAAGCTTGTGATAAATTCATGAGCAAATTTGCAGGACCCAGGTCCAGCTGCCAGGTCAATACTTCTTGCCCACTGGACTGGGGAAGCCCTCTGAATCTCCTCCAATTTGCCCGCATCCCCGGCTACGCTATTGATTAGCTGCAACGTTGTCTGACATTGTGCCCGGCCAGTTAATCAAAAGATGAGCTGTGGAATTCAACAAGTAGGAGGTGAGTGATTCTCGCTTCCCTAGTCCATCAGACACGGACTACACATCTGTCCTTTTGGCCCGCAGTCCTGCAAATCGATTCCTTCATCTCTAATGGGGGGACCTATATATCCATAAAATGTACATTACAGGGGTTGGATGGTCACAAATTGTGAAACCCAATGATCAGCTGTGAGCATTTGTTAATTTCCTTGCAGCGCCTTCCCAGGAGGAATGAGACATTACATAATTAAAATCAGTAGACTATATGTCCTACACCGAGGCTTCTGCTGTGTGTAGATGCTCGCTATTAAGTAATAATAAGCCCTTTAAAAAATATAGATGTACAAGGGTGTGACGGTATATCAGTGGTTATGTTCTTATTCTTTTCTTTGCCTCGCAGAAAGAAAGAACGGAGAAGTTGGTGATCTCGCCCCTGAATCAGCTCCTTACAATGTTTGCTGGGCCTCACAAACTGGTGCAGAAACGTTTCGACAAACTCCTAGATTATCACAACTGCACCGAGCGAGCGGAGAAGCTGAAGGACAAGAAGACGCTGGAAGAGCTGCAGTCGGCCAGAAACAACTATGAAGCTCTGAACGCTCAGCTCCTGGATGAGCTGCCCAAATTTCACAGTTTCGCCAAGGAGTTATTTGCCAGCTGCGTCCGGGGCTACGCTAATGCCCATTGTGACTTTGTGAAACTCGCCCTGGACGAACTAAAGCCTCTTTTATCAGTAAGTCCGATCACCTCCTGTAATAGCCATGACTCTTATCTTCATTGATTGAAAAACGATAAAGGTTGCACCATTATTTACCATGAATGATTACTCTAGTCTAGAATATTGAAAATGCGTTAGAAAATAGCAAAAAAGGCGCTATATAATGTACACAGGAAATATTAATCTGCAAAAATCGCTATGAAAAAAGGAAGGTACTTCGCGCATAAATTGGCCAATGTATGTGAGGCCAATTGCCACGTCAAGGATTCCTTCGTAATTGGGTCCCTGTCCTGTTTCTCTATCTTCATTGATGTTACCCCTGTTTTATGGGATAATTGCCACAAATCGCGTTCTATAAACCACTTGGCTGTAGCCATTGGATCTTGGACTTATTAGAGATAAGCAAATCTCCCAAGACCTGTTTTAGACAGAATCCTTTTAAAACGACCGGCAGATTCAATTCGGTCTGAATAAAATTTATCATCAAATAAATAGATATGAACTTAGTTTGGATAATGAAAATATCTTATTAAACCACTTAAATTTCAAGAGAAACAAGCACAAAGCTAGATAAAAAAAACACAATAAAAATTCATCCACTAGAGGGAGCTCACTGCAAAAATTATAGATTTAGTTCAGTTGGAATTGTATACATCTATATGCAGTGAGCTCCCCCTAGTGGTGATTTCTGAATGTTATTATTTTACAGTAAACCTAAGGCTATAGGATAGAAGGTTATCATGCCTTTAACAATTATTACTGTTGCACAGGAAAATAATCAGTTCACCTCCTCTACATGTACAGTGTCATTTATAATGCTGCATATTGACGAGGGCTTATCTATACCCCAGCCAAGTGCAACTGCTACCCGTGCACCCTTGTAGTAAGGGCATTCTGGCACAGTCACTTGCCCAATTGTGCAAAATGGAGGCCAGACATGTCGTATGCATACGATCACACAGTATACAGTTCCTGGCACATTGTATTGCATTTTTATTGGATTGCGGCCATTAAAAGTTTTGTATGAGTCTGTATTAAACTATTGCTCATTGTACTGGTGTCACATTCAGTTCAGTGGGTCTAAGATGCAATACCAGATACATCCCATGGCCAAGAGTGGCGCTGTTGTTCTCATGTTATTTCCATGTATTGACTCATATTTGCTTCTTCCCAGCTGTTGGGGATTGGAGGACGAGAGGGGAACCTGATTGCATTATTCCAAGAGGAGCACGGCAAGGCCCTACAACAGCTCCAGGTCTTCACGTTCTTCCCAGAGAACCCTCCCCCGGCCAAGAAGCCTTTTGAGAGGAAAACTATTGAACGCCAGTCTGCTAGAAAGACTGTCCCGAGTCCGGTGAGTGATGGGCGGCTGCAGCATTTGGTGTGTCGCCTTCTCTTCTTTGTGGTATGTCCTGTTTTCTATAATGTAGTCCTTTACCTCCACAGGCCAAATACATCCCGCAGCTGGATGAACATCGGACGCTCTTACTTGCTAGATATCCACCTGAAAAACTCTACCAGGCTGAGCGCAACTTCAATGCTGCCCAGGACCTGGACGTTTGTGTGCTGGAGGGGGACCTGGTTGGCGTAATTAAACAGCAGGACCCAATGGGTAGTCAGAATCGCTGGCTGGTAGACAATGGCGGTAAGATATGAGGGTTTATTTTGTTCAGTAGTACATGAATACTAACAGGGGCATTACTCTTTGTGATTTTTGAGGGGTTCTATCTCACGAGACCACTAGTGAACAATCTTCTGATATTTCTCTATGAAAAGCCCAGAGAGAGGTGAAGGTGGACATGCACTTACAAATCTAACTGCATCTTCACTTTAACATGTCAGAAGTTTGGAAACATGGGGGTCCGGGTGCTGAAACCCCCCACCCAATGATGGGGCAGAAGTGCTCAGTCGGGTGCGCTTTCTCCTTGTAAGCTGAATATGGACTCCTCCGTCTCCAAGAGGAGCAATATTTGGCTAAATGCTTCTGCCCCTTTGTTTTAGTGATCAATAATGGGGAATCTCAGTGTTCGGACCTTCACACATCAAAATTTTTGACATGCCCATAAGTGCAGTTACTCATGAAGAATGGCCAGAGTTTGGTTGGAGGAAGCCACCATTTGATTTCTGGATCTATGCCGACCTGGTCCTCAGATGGCTAAAAGTGACCACCTTTAAAGGACAGCTACCCGCACGTGTTTCTGCTTTTCCTAGTGTAATAGGATCGCAGAACAGTTTAAGGAATCCCAATTTTTACAAATGGACAGAGTAGGCAGTACTAAATGGTTACTGCCGGGGGCGTCACTAGAAGAAGCTTTAGAGAAGGACAAGGATTGGCCTGGGTATATGGGTGGTGGGCTTTTAGATCCAGAAGGTTGTGAAAGTGTCAGATCCAGTTCCCACTTGTTCCCTCGTTGTACTGACCCTGCCTTTAAGAAACTTCATAACATGTTTATACTGCATATGCATATCAAACTGCAAAATACGAAGTTTCTGGCCGAGTGCCTCATCGAGTGCTGGTGGTCCCCCGTGATTTTTGTTTCCAGACCTTAGATATTCACCTTTGATTTGGTGACTGTGGTCCCTTTTGTGTGATAAATAACAATAATGAATGGCCAGTGGAAGCTCATGAAGATCCTACTCGTGGTTTGTCACTAATGACTATTGGACCTTGCAGAAGTTACCCATTAATCTTACCTTTCCTTTCACAGTGACTAAAGGTTTTGTATACAGCTCCTTCTTGAAGCCATACAATACCCGGCACAGCCATTCAGACGCATCTATCGGCAGCCATTCCTCCAACGAGTCCGGCTACGGTGGTTCATCTCCAAATTTCTCAAGGCAGAACAGCAACAGCACTTTAACCATCAACCCAACTATTGGCTCAGTGAGTTTCACCACCGCTTCCACCACAAAGTCTTCAATGGAGTCCTCCGTGCCGAGCAGCGGGCACCAAGACACCAACATTTCTTCCAAATCTAGTTCTTCTTCTGCTGAAGTGGCCTCAAGAAGATCTAGTGAAACAGACTCTGCTCCATTACCACGGGTTATGGAAAAGGAGAACCCGATCACCAGGGACTGTGCCGAACACAGTGACTCTAAACAGAGGGGGAGCGAAGCCGAGAACGGAAGCGTCTCAGTGTTACAGAACAACGGAGACAAAGGGTTAAATGCTGCTCATCACAAAATGTATAGAAGAAAGACTCCTTCACCCGTAGGAGGCGACCTGGACCCAGAGGGATGTGACTTGGAAGGGAACCAGGTGAGACGCCATAGTTGTTAGACAGTCGCCTTTGTTAAAAGATGACCTCTATCTTTATAAGAGATTGAGAACAAATTGGTTTGTTTCCCTCTACGTGTCGTATATGATATATTGTGTCTGCAGCTGTTATGTATGGCGTCATGCTCCCCTCTACTGTCAATTATAAGAATGCAATCAACTACGTAGACACATGAGGCTGCAGGCTGCACACATACACGCTGTGCACACGGTACACACACATATACGCTATGCACGTGGTACACACACACACACATACGCTGAGCACGCGGTATGCACACACACACATGCTATGCACGCGGTATGCACACACACACGCTATGCACGCGGTATGCACACACACATGCTGTGCACGCGGTACGCACACGGCAGCGTACACACGTGGAAGAGGCCCATTTTTGTTTATGTCGGGACCTACTTGCTGATTTGAAGGTGAAAGTAAAGCCTCCCTCAACCCTTGCGGCTGCACATGTTGCACCAAGGATATGTCCGCTCCTGGTCTGTCCGGTGGAGTCGGACTTTGCACCATCGCAAAATCTCAAGCAGATGGCACGCTTCACACAGAAACCTCCAGCTTTATTAGTACCTTTGTTCTGCCAAGTAATTGGCTAATTGCTATAGGATTTCTAAATTAAAACAAAAGACTCTATTAGTTCAGAAATATTTAGAATTGAGAGTTCTCAGTGGTTGATACCTTTTAATGGCTAACTGAAAAGATGGTAACAGATTGCAAGCTTTCGAGACTACACAGGTCTCTTCATCCGGCAAAGACTAAAATAAATTCTGGAGAATCACATATTTATGCACAACATAGCACAGAGAGAAAAAAAAACACCATGGATAAGACAGCTGACATGAAGCAGAATTACCATGAGTGATAAACAGTTATGCAGGAATGAATGTGTCGCATGGATTTATGTCTTTTTACATCAACTAAGGAACTTGCCCCTCAGACCATGTGGGGTCATCACAACAGAGACCCTAATCACAGGACAATAAAACATTCCTTATCTAAGAGCTGGCCCAATATTTATGGACGTAACTGTTTATCACTCATGGTAATTCTGCTTCATGTGGCCTGTCTTACCATGGTTTTTCCCTTTTTTTTCTGTGCTGTGTTGTGCATAAATATGTGATTCTCCAGAATTTCTTTTAGTCTTTGCTTGATGAAGAGACCTGTGTAGTCTCGAAAGCTTGCAATTTGTTACCATCTTTTCAGTTAGCCATTAAAAGGTATCAACCACTGAGGACTCTCAATTCTAAATATTTTTCTATCTACTGGCTAACACGGTACAAAGATATCTTTCCTGTATTCGTTCAGAAATAGCGCCCCTCTTTGATCACAGGCCATGTCTGGCATTGCAGCTTTGTTCTGATCTGAAATACGAGACATGGCCTGTAGAAAAGAGGGGAGTTTCTAGAGAAAGAAAAACGGAATATATTGAAGCTGAAGTATAAGCTGACGCCATCCTTCTGTTTGACTTTCTAGGTGTATTATGCAGTTTATTCATTTAAAGCGCGTTCTCCAAACGAACTGTCGGTCACAGCCAATCAGAGACTTAAGATCCTGGAATTTCGAGATATGAATGGAAACGGTGAATGGTGGTTGGCCGAGGTGGAAGGAAGGCGGGGCTACGTCCCATCCAACTACATTCGGAAAACGGAGTACACGTGAGCACCGGGAACCCTTCTCCAGCCATTAGGACACGATCTGTGCCTTGTTTTTCCTGAGATGACATTTTTTTGCTGCTGAAATTGCTTGAACATTTACAGAGAATGTGGTTTTATAGAACATTACGTCCATACCAAGAGGAAGGGGTGTGACGGCGCGTGTGTGGCGTCCGGTTGGTGCACCGACGCAGCAAGCAGAGTTATTAAATATGGGCCGCTTAATCCGGGGTTCTCTGAGCAATGATTGGAACTCCACCAAGTGTATTCATCCAACTTAGGTCGTGCTGGGCTTTGTAGTGCCGTGACTATAGTGAGTGCCTAGGATGGAGTTGTGTCCAAGCCTTGGAGATGACATATGAAACACCAGTCTTACAGATGGCACACGATAGGTGGGGGGTCCCCGTTACAGATTTAGCCCACCCAACTTTAGATATTCCATAGATATTAGTCCAAAAATAACAAAACCCTTTCCAAAAAACAGCACCACACGTGCCAATGGGTTGTGCCTGGCATTGCAGCTCCGCTTCATCAAAGTGAACAGGACTGGACTGCAATACCAGCAACAACCTGCAGACAGGTGTGGCGCTGTGGTCATGTTTTTCTATCCATTTCACAGCAAAATGTCACAACAGATTAATAAAGGGTTGTGTATCGCTTCTGGGTGCCGATAAAAAAAAAAATAATTCAACTTGTATCTGACCATCGCGTTGCAAAAGTATTCGGAGCCATCCAATCTCTGTGTATAAGAGCAGTAAAGCAAGACACACTTTGTTGTGATGACGGTTTGCTGTGCTCTGATTGGTTGATCAGTGGCGAGGACACGCCCCTCTGGTGTCGGCGGTCATTGTGGGTGCTCTTTTGGTGGGAGTCGCGGCACTTACCATTTCTTAATATTATTTAAATGGACATATTTAAGAATCTCTGCTTTACGTTTTCCATAAAACAATGACTTTCAGGGAACGCCCGCCAGATACTAGTGACATCCTCTCCAGTGTGTGGTGCTGATTGCTGTTTGCAAAGCAGTATTACTATTTTCCGGGAATTATATATATATATATTTTTAAATTTTTTTTGGAGAGAGAGAGTGCGTCTTAATACTAATTGCAAGGAACCACAATTGAAGGGGCTGTAAATGACGTGTAAAACATGGCTGCTTTCTTCTACAAACAGCGCCACGCTTGTTTACAGGTTGTGTCTGGTATTGCAGCTCTGCTTGGTTGAAGTAAATGGGGCTTAATGTCAGACACAACCTGGCACTGTTTTTTTTTTTTAAAGAAAGCAGCCAAAATTTTTATTGTTTCTGAACGCTGTACTGAGCAGGGCACGCGCGATGTCCCAAGACGTGTGTAGCCGCCACTTTCTAGTAACATCATGCATGGCCCATAGGGATGGCTGGCAGCCACAGACAGATCATTGGTTGTTCATGTTCAATTCTTTAAAAGGGTTGCATGAAAAACATTTTCTCAAACAGCGCCACTCATGTCGATGGCTGTGTCAGGTACTGCAGCCTAATGTAAGTGAACGAGGCTTTACCGCACTACAAGACACAGCAATGGACAGTGGAGTGGGGACTTTTTTTTATCCCATTGCCCCTATGGGTCTGTGTTACTATATGATGGTTACAATCCAGAGTTCTGTAAGTGAAGTAATCCCAGAATCTAGGATCCCCCAAGGTCATAAGTCTTATGCATTGGATAGGGGGTTAACATGCTGATTGATTGCTGGGAATCCTTGTGATTCTGAGAAAGAAAATGGCGCTCTGTAGATCCCCATCTTGAATGGAGCAAATGTGCACAACATGACGCCTTCATTGTCTATGGGACTGCGGTTAATAACCACTTTCTCCTACAGTCCTATAGACAAGGAATAGAGAGGTCTCCATTCAAGTCCTGTTCCAGGGATTCTGGGGGTCCCAGCAGTCAGACCCTCAGTAATCAGCAAGTTATATCCACTATCCCAGGAGATAACACTTTCAAAGAGACGACATAACTTACCAAGGCGGATCTCCGCTAATCTTCGGCCTCTTCACAATATGCAATTTCTTATGAAATGACGCCTTCCATACGATGTGCATCACACAGACCAGACCCTTGCGAGCAAGTAACACCCTGAACATTCACATCTGACTACTGAAGGGAGTGTAATATCCGCGCTGTAATATTTGTATTATTATTTTTCTCATTTTATGTGTTTTTACAGACGTAGCCTTTGCACATTTCCACATAGGCACCTTTTTTTTTAGATTTTTTTTTTTTATTGATACAGTTTGCGTTTAGAACAAATTTTGTACATTATTGATACATTTTTGTGTATTTTTTTTTATACTGTTGTGCATTTTTTTTTCCTGGAAGTGGGAGAGGAGACAGATATTGGGGTGGGCAAGAGAGGGGGGTCTTCCTGCTCCACTTTTTAGAGGATGTGGTTCAATAAGGAAAATCAAGTTTGATCCTATTGTGCAATGCTATAATGGAACCAATAAACCTCAGATATTCATTACGTTGTGGTCTTGGATTTTTTATTTTCAACCCAATTTTGCTCTATAAAATACTGTAACCTTCCATTTAATCTGATAATCCAGAAGGTTTTTACAAGTTGCCGCTGAATTCAAAGATAATTTGACAAGGCTGACTGAATAAGATTTGCATCCCTGCAGCGCCATCACAGGAGAAATGAAGAATTACACATTTCCAATTGAAAATAGCAAACTGCCTATTTAATGTATGGACATGACTAGTCCTCCAGAGAACCAGACACTTTATATCAGGTCGCTCTTTAGTTTGGTTAAAAGATGAGGCTCCCCCTCTATTACCTTGGAAAATGCTGGTTCCATGCAGATATAGAGTTAATCTGCAGGTAAACAGCGCTATAATGCTGCTTGGTCGCCTTACTGAAAGTGCAGCTACTGGGAAAAAATGAACTTATTTCTTCCTTGAAGCCGCCGGCTTTCAGTCATAGGGGCATACACGAGTGTCTACAGTCATAGCCCTGTGAGAACTTTTGACAGCTGGCTCTGCAGTGTGCATGTGCAGAGCGAGCTGTCAGCCATCATTTGCAGTGTACAGTGCATGACTGTATCCACTCTTGCACACCCCCATGACTGAAAGCCGGCGGCTCCAAGGAGGAAATGAGTTAATTTTCTCCCAGTAGCCGCACTTTCAGTAAGGCGGGCAAGCAGCATTGTAAAGCTATTTATCTGCAGATTAACCTTATATCTGTAGTTGGAAAACCATGAATTACCCGCAGATATTGGGTTCATCTGCAGGTAAATAGCGTTACAATGCTGCTCGCCCACCTTACTGAAAATACAGCTACTGGGAGAAAATAAACTAATTTTCACCTTGGAGTCACCAGCTTTCAGTCATGGGGTACTATACTCCAAGTGATGTCTAAGCTCTCACAGTGCTATGAGTTATGACTAAAATCCGCCCCATGACTAAAATCCGGCGGCTCAAAGGAGGAAATAAGTTCATTTTCTCCCAGTAGCCGCACTTTCAGTAAGGTGACTAGGCAGCACTGTAAAGGTATTTACCTTCATTTTAACCCCATATCTGCAGATTAATAATTTATTTCCAGGATGACAGGTTTCCTTTTAATCAGAATTCCTTAGAGGGAAAAAAAAGGAATCTTAATTCAATAATTCGGCCAACCACTTTAATGCGTCTGTTCGGTGACATTTACATTCAGTCAAATTATCATTTAAAAAAAATAAACAAAAAAAACATTTTAAATTAAAAAAAAAAAAATCTTTTATTTTGTCCATAAAATAAACAGTAAACCAAAATGACACAATAAGACGAACTGATACAATGTTACACAGGAACAGGTGCTGCAAATCGATTTGCTCCTACCTGATGATATTCCTGCCTCCTTTTTTGATTAGCCGGCCTGCCGTGACCTGATCATTGCGACGTATCGTGCCAGGCCGGCTAATCAAAAGAAGAGCCACTGATGCCGGCAGGTAGGAGGTGGATCTCGGGGATCCTGTCCAGTGGCCACAGATTTCTGATGTGGACCGGATCCTGTGACGCGATTCGCACAAACTCCATACACGAGTCTAATTAGCCATACATATTACAATGTATTGGGTGGAAACATGGAGATGATGGGGGTTATTGGCTGGTGGGAGGAATGTTCTACATGAGGTAGTGATCTCCAACCTACAACTGCTCTCATGACCTGACGTGCATGCTGGGAGTTGTAGTTTCACATCAGCTGTGTCTGGTATTGCATTATTAAAGTGAATGGGGAAGATCTGCAGTACCAGACACAGCCTGTGGACAAAGAGTGGCGCTGTTTCTGAAAAAAAAAAAAAGCAATTATCTTTTTCAACCTCATTCATCCCTTTTTGAACTATAAAACCACTTAAACTGAATGTATCTGCATCTATTTTGCTTCTTCTACCTTTTAGGTTAACGAGGAAAAGGAGGGGTTGTTTGTAGTCTGAAATCATGGAGACACCTAGTTCTGCATAGGAGCTGTATGCACAAAACGACAGTCGAAAATGACCTACCTGGATACCACCCATCCTTATATTATCTCATATATGGCTCGTTGACCACAATACTTTAACATACTATAATTTACTCTAAAAAAAATCCTCTACTAGAATGCCTGGGTATCTCCTTCAGTCGTGCTGGTACATGTGGTCCATCACCTTCCATAAGCTTATGGTAGCACTATAAAGAACAAAGATTTCCCAAGCCTTGCATTGTGACTTCTAAGTCTCACAATTACTATCATTCACCCGTTACATGATTTCGGTCGCCTTATGAACATTCTATCCAATCAATAATGTTTCCTTCTTCTCCGGCAAAAGTTCTCTTTTTTTGTTCTTTTTTTGCCCAAGGTTTGGATCTTTTTACCAGTTTCTTTTGGGTCAGCACCAATTAATGCTCAGAGTCCGATCCGACACGTCTGCCTCCTCCAGGCTTCACAATGACGTGATGTTGGTGCTCTCAATGCCAGCGTCTTTGGCCATAGATGCAAAGTGTCCTGTGGTCGCCAGGAGGGCTCCCGGGCTATCGTACTCTATAATCTGTCCCGCGTCCAACACCATGACTCTGCAAAGGAATAAAACCGAAATGCAATGAATTCCTGGATGGTATATACAGTATGTCTCCATTATAGCACATGGCACTGCACTTGAAAGCTGCATCTAGACGCTGTGTAAGCAGGGAATGATTGGGGGCAGTTCATCACTACACGAATACAGCACCAGAACAACCATCACTACGTGATTGTCACCAGAACCACCATCAGTACATAATATAATAATGGCGCTCTGCTTATTTTCCATTAGGGTATCTTCCAAATGCTTTACACCATAATTGAAACCAAATGGCCCCCATTATAATTACGCTACATTAGTTTCCATGCAGAAGAGGGTCCATGTGCAGCCCAATAGCTCATCATAATGCACAATTCCACCTGCTTTGCAGGCAGTAGTGGCCCCCTTACCACTGGGGCCCTGTGAAGCTGCACAGGTTGCTTCATTTTTATATCCGCCCCTAGATGCAGGGCTTATAGCTGCTATTGGGTCTGAGATGTGCTGGCATATAGCTGCTACCATGCGTCACCACTAGGAGGAGCTCACTGCATACAGAATTTCAGCGCTCTCCTTGCATTCGACACTAGTTGAATGAATCCATTACAAGTATGCAAAAAAAAAATCTCATACAGGTATAGTATGATTTTATAGAATACTACATTTTGGGATTGTGACCCGTTCTGAGTTTTGATAGGATGTTGCACAATTTCTATGAACCTCTGCTTGAAAATTTGAATGCAGCTCTGGAAGGGAAAGAACTGCATCATATATTGATCCTGAGTTGCAGCCCATTCTTCAGAACAATCTAGATATATATAAGCACCAGACTGCTCCAGCTTTCAACATTTACTTCAATGCACAGATGAGAATTTCCTGTTTCGGTACATGACCAGTGCAGAGGGTCATAAGAGAAAGAGGTTTATGGTCATGTGAAGACACAAAGTTTTCTGGACACAAAACCATTAGGGGTAAGTAAATTGAAATAAATAAATAAATGATCAGTGGGAGTAGTGTAAGTTTCAGCTGGTGGTTCTGGTGATTAATTCGTGTACTAATGGTGGTTCTGGTGATGTATTTATTTACTGATGTTTCTGGTGCCATATTCATGTACTAGTGATGGCTCCGGTGCTCTAATTATGTACTATTGATGAGTTGGGGTTCCTTATCACGAACTGATAATTTTTCTGGCGATGAATATTATCAACAGAAACATCATCACTACACGAATACAGCACCAGAACAACCATCACTACGTGATTGTCACCAGAACCACCATCAGTACGTAATATAATAATGGCGCTCTGCTTATTTTCCATTAGGGTATCTTCCAAATGCCGGACACCATAATTGAAAACAAATGGCCCCCATTAAAGTTACGCTACATTAGTTTCCATGACTATCCTTGGGTTTGACATTTAACATATAGAATGAAAATTATTTTTACCCTGTATTGTGTAAATGGGGCCACAAAAAAAGGGTCCCGAAAGTACACCACGTTTTTCTTTTTTACTTTTGCTGATAATTTGGTGTGAATAAGGTAACAATTCTATTTGTAATGGTCATCAAATCTTGTTAATTGACCCATCGAAGGAGAGGGGGGTGCATTAGAGGTCCTGTTAACTTGGTCTCTGATCCATTATTTTGCTTTGGGGTTGGGGCATCTTTGGCTTCGTCTGCATAGGGTGCCAAAATACCTCGTCTCGGCCCTGGGTTTAGCAAAAATTCCAGAATGACCATATACTTGATAAATGGGAACAAATCAATTTCAGACACTAAAACCTCCAAAAAGACAAAGAACAGAGTAAAGCAAGTGCATCCTAAAAATAAAAATCATTTTCTAAGACAAAAAAAAAGACATACAGTGCAAATTTGAAAAACACCTAAAAACAAACCCCCACTACATACAGTTACATACAGGGGGTGGCTCTGAAATTCCGTGTCTTATTCCCCTATAAAAGTCAAAGAACCAAGCAAACAATAGATTAAAGTGCAAAGGGCAGTACTGCTGTGTATTATTCCATGGTAATAAAGTATAAAGGGATCAACCCACATAAGATACCTATAGAGCGACATCAACATAAGATCAAAGTGCAACATGCAAAATACCTGAAAAACACAATAATGTGTACGGGCGATATAAGGACAAA